>NC_091246.1:150662651-150965075 GCF_042477335.2 Ovis canadensis | reverse complement strand
TTTTCAGGCAGATATACCTATATTATAGGTCAAGCACATGTGTCAAAAATGACTGCATAGTGATGGCTTCTCTTACTTCTCAGATTTGTTTATCTGGGTAAACAGAGCTCATCTCTCCAGAAACCCAGCACAGAAGAAAGGACTGCAACTCCAGGAGTGAGCAAGATAGGAACAAAACCCGACTAGGGCAGGCAGGGTTCTTTATTTATTGCTCCCAGCAGGTGTCAGATGCCGCAGTTTCTTTGAAACCATCAACACCCTGAGGCTTTTTAGTTCCATATCCAAGACAAGGAAAAGAGAGGATGGCGACTAACCCCAAGAGATTAGATACCTGAATCCTATCCCAACTACTAGGAGACTCCAGCTGCGCTTAAATGTTTTGTTTTGTTGTTGTTGTTGTTTTTTGAGAATTTCTGATGCTCAGTGGTTGCTGATTACTTCCAGATTTTAGTTCTACCCCAGTGGAGCTTTGCTACAAAGAGTTTATCTGTTGTTAAAATTGCAGTTGCTACAGGAAATGTCTCCTCTTAAGCCAGTTCTCAGGATGTGAACTGTTACAAAGGTTAAACAAACAAACAAATAAACAAAGCCTACTTATTATTTAAAAATGCATTCATGGCACTGATGGAGAGTTAGTAAGACTGTGTGCTAAGACTGGTGGCATTGGTTGATGAGTCTCATCAAACACTCTCAGGACCAAGATATTGCTGAAGTTAACTACATCGATGCCTGTAAAGGGCTCCAGTGTTTGTTCTTTAGTCAATATATCTAAACTGACAAAGAAGACTTTTTGAAATTAGAATAGTGGTCCATCTATTAAAGGGAAAAACCGTTTGCAACCCTGCCAAAGTTTAGTATTTTTCCCTCAATAGTAAAGAACACTCAGACTAGATCGCAATATTTCACTGACAATTGAATTGTTTAAGAACCAAAACCATTGTCTAAGACTGTGAGTGTGTATACCTGTATGTTCGTGTGTACCTTGGTGTGTGTGTGTGTGTGATGTGTTCAGTCACACCTGACTCTGTGACCCCATGGACTATAGCCTGCCAGGCTTCTCTGTCCATGAGATTTCCCAAGCAAGAATACTGGAGTGGTTTGCCATTTCCTCCTTCAGAGGATCTTCTGGACCCAGGGATTGAACCCACAAGCCAAAGTCTCCTGCGTTGAAGGTGGATTCTTACTCTGCTGAGCTATCAAGGAAGCCCCCGCCCCCCACACACACACATTAGTATTAGAGAGAGAGAGTGTGTGTGTGTGTGTGTGTGTGTGTGTGTGTACACATCTTAGGTATCGAACGGACATTTTTAGAAGGCTATGATATTTTAAAACACTTGATTGCACTAAATACATGCTTCCATGGCTCAGAATTATTCTGAGTATCTCTTGATGTACAAACACTGCTTCTGTTGTGTTGCTACTGCTATTGTTAGAAACTTGGGTTGCTGGAGATACTGCTTCTTGGAGGCCTGTTCTGCCTGAAGGTTTTCCTCTAGAAATATTTCCTATCCTGAACCAAGCCTAGCAATTGCCCTTCTGCTGCTCTTCATTCCCCTCCCAACTACGCTGAATACAGACAGCTAAACATGTCCCTCTTTTGAGCAATTGATGAGAATCTTTTCAAGTGGGTATAGACTAATTAAGCTCCATGTGACAAAAGTTAATATTTTTCAAATATAAAACCACTTCATTTCAGAGACAGACATTTTATGTCCTTTCACAGGAAAATAAAAAGTCACTCAACTTATCAATGGATGTTAAATCTTAAATCACCTCTTTTGTTGGCTTAAATCACTTTTTGTTGGTCATGAAAGAACAAACATTTGACTAGATCATATTCATCAAGCTTGCAACATGCCTATATACAGTCTGAATTACAAAGATAAATGAAGCTCATGGACACACAGGCAGTGCGATGATGAAAATTGAGATGATTAAGCTAATGATGCTTATTCTTCTACCGTTCTTCTCTGAGACCATCCAGGTAACAGAGGGATAAGTGTGGCTTCCTTTCATAGATCATTGCCTCAATTAATGCTTCAGTGTTCACATGGAGATTCGAAAGAGTCAGACACAACTGAGTGACTGAACTGAACTGAACAACATATCTTTTCAGTTCCTCACCATGTCTTTCTACACCCTTGGAGTGTATCACCATGTGCATCTCTAGAGAACCTTGCTACATACCCTCCTAGCAAGACTGTCCCAGTTATAGAACCTAGAAGAGCCAATGTCCTGAGGAGCCCACTGCCTGTGCATGATAAATTCTTATGAAGTGCAGCCTATAGTTTACAGTGTTACAAGGCTTGAATTGTCCAGAAAAGGACTGTATTTCACAAAATCTTATCACAAGCTTCTGTACCAGGAAGCACAAATTTAGCCTTGCCATTGCAATTTGTCACATATCTCTGTAGTTTATAGCTTACTGAAGTCAGTTCTTCTCAGAACATGAGCCTTGTACTAGAGAAAAGATAACTTGCTTTAAAAAATCAAGAGCAGAAATGATATGCAATGCCCATAATTTGTGGAGGATAATAATCACATTAATTTCAGAATAATTATGCCAATTATTATATCATATCCATAGCTTACACTACATTATATATTATCTCTAAACATTAAAGGCAAGAGAACTAATGAAAACTTAAGTACACAAACATTTATTCAGTGCTGTGGTGGTGGTGGTTTAGTCACTAAATTATGTTCGACTCTTGCGACCCCATGGACTGTAGCCTGCCAGGCTCCTCTGTCCATGAGGATTCTCCAGGAAAGAATACTGGAGTGGGTTGCCATTTCCTTCTCCAGGGGATCTTCCTGACCTAAAATTGAACCCAGGTCTCCTGCATTGCAGGCAGATTCTTTACTGACTGAGCTACAAGGAAAGCCCTTGTATGCCACACTCAAATTGGGTACTTAAGCATGGAATTAGTGATTGGGACATGAGTCCTGATTTATAGGGCTCCCAGACTGGTGAAGAAGGCAGATATACTTGCAGCTAATGATCATATAATGAAAACTGTAAGGACTGCCAGGCTCAGATTAGCAACAGACTGTCATGGGGCATAAATGAGTGGTGTGTCATCCAAACAGGAAACTGTGGCTGGTAGCACAAAAGAGGAAATTGGCTTACATAGTATGGACATGGAGCTGATGATTGTAGAAGCCATAATCTTTGGTAGTTGGTTACAGAAAGCAAAGTCAAACTTTCTTTGGTAAAAAGTACCAATCTGTCACTTCACAAATTGAAAACTTTAAGGGTGAATATGGAGATTAATGCTAAAGTGGAAATTTAGAGAGCCAAGGGGGATCTCATTTAGCTTTTCACTGTATGTCAGTTGTTGTTAAGTTGCTAAGTTATGTCTGATTCTTTGCAACCCCATGGACTGCAGCATGCCAGGCTTTCCTGTCCTTCCTTATCTTCTGGAGTTTGCTCAAACTCATGTCCATTGAGTCAGTAATGTTATCTAATCATTTCATCCTCTGCTAGTCCCTTCTCCTCTTGCCCTCAATATCAGTTACATTCTTATCAAAACATCTTCTGTCTGGGGTTGCAACCATGGCCAAGAACAGCTTGAGTTCACAGTTACTACTTTATGACCAGAGAATGAAGTGTCTTCTCTAGCCTTATTCCATTTTGAAAAATCCAAGTTAAAACTCTTACTAGCTCAGCTGGCATCACCTACCTAATTTTCAGACCAATTACCAAGGCAGGGTAGGAAGGGGTTTTAGGAAAGTCAAAAATAGTAGTTTCACACCACAGAGAATTTGAAGAAAATGGAAACTAGATTAGTTAGAAACATTTGTGGTGTAAGTCTGCAGATGAAAGGGAAGAAAAACTGTAAGCAGGAGGACAAATAATACAACAAGGATATTTGGGGGGCAGGTTATGTGGCATATTAAGTGTGATTTATGGTAATTATTTTTCTGTAGACCATAGGAAAGCATAAAATATTTGCAGACATGATTAGCTCTGTCATACACTGTAGATGTGGGGGTCACACGGAGAAGGGAGGAGAGTAATGAAAGGGAAGTCAGGGAGAATATCAGACTAGGGTCAAGAAAAATAGCTTCTAGTTCTGATCTGCCATGATTTAGCTAACAGTGTTTTGGCAAATTACCTCCCTTGGCACTGGGCTCCACATTTAAAGAATGGAAATCAGAATGTCTCTTCTATGAATCACATAATTCTAGTAAGAAAGAATGAGCATGATTGTACCTGAATAAGTTAGAAATCCGAAATAAATGCAGGGTATTATTGACTGTAATATTAATGGCACTCAAAATTTTATTCAGTTAAAGAATTCAAAACCCAGTTTTAAATTTGCCACCCTGGATCTTGTCTAAGTTGCATACTTATCTAAACAGTAAATAAAATGCAAGGGGAAAATAAAAATTTCCTTGCAATTAATAAAATAAAATAACATCAGATATTAATATTTCATTCTAATTGCTCAAGAGATAAGCTATGAAAATGAAAAAAAGTCAATATGATTTAATGGCAATAGAGTTGGGCTTTGGGCTTCGAGCCAATGGTGTTGCCAATGGGCTTTGGCAATAGAGTTGCCTGGCATTTAGTGCTCACTCTACACAACACTTGTGATTCCTTGGGAAATGACTTAATCTCTCTGAGCCATAATCAAATGGGAAATAAATTTATTTTCATAGCTAAAATGTTAACATCTCTAAGCCTCATCTGCAAAGTAGCAATACCTTAAAAAGATTAAACATTTAAAAAAATGTCATTCAATAAATGTCTGCCCCTCTGTCTCCTTGATTCATTACATGGACCTAAGCTTTCTTGTTCCAGACCCCCCACTACAAATATCAACCAAATACAGTAAAATTAAATTGTACATAAAAGAAATCCACCAAATTGACAACTCTTCAAAGATCTCTCCGCACCTTTTAAAGCAAATATTATAATACATATGAAGAGCACTGTACTCATTGATCAGGATATGCTTACTAATACAAAGAAAGCAAGAAATTAATAGTCACTTCAGGGAAATAAATAAATAAATATAACAAACCAAAGAAAAAAATTTAGAAAGAGATCATCCTTTCTTGCTTTCCTTTGGAAGTAAAAGGAAAAAAAACAACCAAACAATGATCTACTTGAGGAAATTATTATATAATTTTGAAATTGTAAGTAAAGGTTGGGGTTTAATTTAAGAATGTAGTTTTCTATCTGAAGGAAATTGCTCTTATGAATCATTTTGCTTTCAGGCATACAAGTATGATCATTTTGTTTTTAGGCATATAAGAAGTTTAAGGCATACTGTTTATTAGATGGTTTTAGACTGCAATGATAGGAAAGCTAAGAGCTGAGTAAGAAATTTGACCTTTTCCTTCCCACCTTTTAACTTTTTGATTCTGGTTTAACATTACATAGAAAATGATTGTAAAATATAACATTTTCCATTGTGCAGGGCGTGCAAATACTTGTATAGTGTTTATCACAAGCTCTGCTGAACTTTTGAACTATTTTTGTTGTCTGAGCAAACTTTGGTGATATTACAGTTTTCTACTTTTGATAGTACTTTTATCGTTTTAATTGTAACTTGACAGTTTGATGATGCTGAAATCTGAATGATAAATATTAGAGGTTTCATCATTTTTTACCAAATAGCTGAGGGTGGTTTTTATAATCTTCTAGTAATAGACTGTCCATCTTTAAAATATAATCCCCCGGAACAGCTGTATTGACTTCTTCTGTGGTATACCACAGCATACCTATATTTTACTCTGTGATGCAGCTACTTCTATTGAGTATGTGGCACAATAAGAAAGAGGGAAAAAGTATAACAATTGCTCCTGATTAACTTTCAGTGTGCTTACCATGGATGATGTTTTTAATCATTCCATTAGATGTGGTAAGATAGACCTATCTATCTTACCACAGGAAGGAAGCAAGGAAAAGAAAGTAAATAAAAATAGAAAAGAAAAACAAAAGAAACAAAAAGAAGAGAAACTGATAAAGACTTCCAGAATCATAGATCTTGCCTTCAGTAATTCAGTTGAGACTGAAGAAAGAAGAGAGACTCCTGACTCGCTTTTTCTCTAACCTCCCAGTCATAAATTTTGGTCACTCTTTAAATAATGAAGTCTCAGAAAAGGTTAATTTGGGGCGAAGGGAGTGTAGAGACTCTAATACTTGCTCTTCATGATCATAAGAGATGGAATATTAGTAGGCTATAATTGCACCCAAGCCTGAGTATTAGAATTCCTAGGTGGTCCAAGTTATTTAAGCCATTTATTCAAATCATGCTAAGCAAATACCTGCCCTCTGGCACAGAATCCCATCACCCACTGAACTCACCCTGGTGGTCCTAAGGTTGGTCTTAAAACCTCCTGTCACTTTATCTACATGCACCACCAATTCGAACAGTCTATCTATTTATTGGTTTATTTGTTTATTGTCAATTTTGCCTATGGTATTGAAAGCTCCATGACTACAGGGTCAATCAGACCAGGCCCATAGTAGATAATAAAGCCTTATTTAACTGAAAGAATAAATTGATGTGGTTTCTGTCTGAGTCAATTTAGTAAAATTTATCCACTTAAGCTATAGACCAGAGTTTCTCAAATTTGAGGAATAAATGAACCACTTCTAAAGGGACAATTTATCTTGAACTTGTGAGACTCTCTGTTAGACCCAAGAGATCTAGAAATACCAGTTAAAATTCAAAGTGTTAAATAAACAAATGTAGCTTGTCTTATTAATTATTTTGGCAAAATAGATGTTTCATACTTAAAACTATTTAAAATTGCATGTGTGTGCTTTCAAACTATGACAAGAATGAAAGTACAATATTTAGAAAGTTTTATATATCCTCAGGCTTCTGATGGTTCACAGACGTAAATCTGGGAAACAGTAATGCAGACACTTTTAGGTAGGTTCACACTGGCAATGGACAAAGGGAGAAATATTTTATTCATATTTTGGAGCAGCAATGATAGGGACTAGAGTTGATCCAACTCTAATATTTTCTGTAGTGACTGAAAAAATGGAGAAAGTAGCCTAGTTTACTGAAGGTTAAGTGGATTATATGATTTAAATAACTCAAGAAAATATCTTTAGGGACAAGCAATCACCATCCCAACTTTATTATTATTTCATAAGCATTATGGGCAAAAAAAACACTGGACCAAACCATCACTGTTTTTCAAAATTTTTCTCATTTCAGTGCTATGAAAGTTAACTTGATACTTGCAATTTTATATAGCAGAGAAACAACAAAAATTAGCCAATGCACCAAAGCAACAGAGCAGGAAAATATCATAGCTAAAATTGAAACATAATTTTAACCATCCTTAAAAGACCTAAGGGAAGCACTTTGATAATGATGAGAAAATGTTTGCCAAGGTACAATTATACATCTAAATTTTAAAGAATTTAGCTAAAGTTGGTAATGGTGATGGTTCAGCTGCTAAGTCATGTCTAACTCTTGCAACCGCATGAACTGGTGCCCTCTGTAGCCGAGCTTCTCTGGGAGATTTCCCAGGCAAGAATACTGGATTGGGTTGTCATTTCCTTCTCCAGGGAATCTTCCTGACTCAGGGATCAAACCCACATACTCTTCATTGCAGGCAGTTTCTTTACTACTGAACCATCAGGGAACCCTGCTGCTGCTAAGTCGCTTCAGTCATGTCCGACTCTGTGAGACCCCATAGACGGCAGCCCACCAGGCTCCCCAGTCTGGGATTCTCCAGGCAAGAACACTGGAGTGGGTTGCCATTTCCTTCTCCAATGCTTGAAAGTGAAAAGTGAAAACGAAGTCGTTCAATCATGTCCGACACTTAGCGACCCCATGGACTGCAGCCCACCAGGCTCCTCCGCCCATGGCCTAAGGTTGCCTAATACCTTTCTTTATACTTGTAGATGTACAGTTTAAATTGAAATAAATTTACACTTATGTAAGTTCAAAAACTTAGCTCTCTAAACACAATTTATGAATGAAGAGGCAGAAGGAAAAATCTAGAAACTTTAAAGAAAGGGTCTAATAAAATTAATAAACTTTGAAAAGGTAATTTTCCTCTACAAGTTTAACAAACCAAGTAAATTTTGTGTTGTTTTTACTGCTATCATGTATTCAAAAAACTTAAAATATTCTGTTTTAAAGAGTATAAAAATTTTATAGGAATACAAAATGCATGGGAAAAAGCAAAATATAATAGCAGTGATAATTAAGAGAATTAAAACTTTGTATTTATTTAAATGCTCGGTGAACAGCCTAACTACTCCTTATAATAACAATAAGAATAGAGAGAGGGAGGCTGGGATTGAGAGCAGTTTTTCGGTCTGTATGCCATCACATATATCCATTCAAATATTTGTTGACTGTTTGCTTTTGTCAAGGCACTACCTGGTGATTTGAGGGTAACAAAGATGGATAGAATGCCAGCTTTGCTTTTTGGAGGGGTAGAAAAATACTCATAAACAAATGCAAGGGAAAAATGATATATGGCATTGTACAGGTAAAACTAAAATTCTAGGAAGTTCTGAGGGATAGGCTGAGGGAATCAGGGAAGCCTTCACGGAGGAAGAGTATATGATGTAAGCTTTGAAGGATGGGTCCACTTTGGACCTTTGGGAAGGACATTTAGGGCACAAAGCTAACGGAACAAGGACAATATATAAAGAATCTAGACTTTAGTATGCAGGAATATTGGCTTTACATCAGAAGCTTGATGCTATTTGAGTTAAACTCCAAGATTCTGTCTGAGTTTGTTCAGTAATTTGTGATTAGTCACCAGATTAACTAGAGGCTGACTTTTCTAGGAAGACCCCAGTTGGGATACTTGGTCCTTGCTTCCTGCAACTCATCTTCCCATAGGCTGACCCAGGTTGTTCACAGGGCAGCCAAGTGGGTTTCAATACAGCCAGTAGAAGCCTGGACAAAAAACTGGAGATAGTTAAAGTAAAGGGAAAGTCGCTCAGTCGTATTCAACTCTTTGTGACCCCATGGACTATACAGTTCCTGGGATTCTCTAGGCCAGAATACTGGAGTAGGTAGCCTTTTCTTTCTCCAGGGGATCTTCCCAGCCCAGGGATTTAACCCAGGTCTCCTGCATTGTGGGTGGAATCTTTACCAGCTGAGCTATAAGGGAAGCCTAAGAATACTAGAATGGGTAGCCTTTCCTTTCTCCAGGGGATCTTCCTGACTCAGGAATCTAACTGGGATCTCTTACATTGCAGGTGGATTCTTTACCAACTGAGCTATCAGGGAAGCTCCTGAACTGGAGATTGTTACTTCCATTACGTTCTCTTGGCCGAAGTAAGTTCCAAGGCCTGCCCAGAGGGAAAAACAGAATTAACCATTTGATGGGAGGAACAGCAAAATCATATCGCAAAAGTCGTGGATGCCAGAAAGAATGAAGAATTGGGGCTATTTTGTAATTAATCTACCATACATGCAGTAAGAAAGAAAAGTTATTCTAAAACATTTAGGAACAGTCCATTTTTCTAAGTTAGACACTAGATTTTAATCTCTGTATACTCATAAACATTTAAACACAAACACAACCAGTACATACTCTCATTTTCATTCTTAAAAACTGGGCACTCTCTGCTTTACTTTACAGTTGAATTTTTCTCCTGTCACTGGCAGAAGCTATAAAGGACCAGTCAAAGCATTTTATTTTCCTTCTTCAATTCAGTGTCTTTTACCTTATCAATGCCATTACAATGAAGGAACATCAGTTAATGCTAAATTACAAAGGGATTCTTGTGGGATTGCCTATTACAGCTGCCCTGATGCCAAAACCATTCACAGTGATAAACATTTTATACTGAATACCAAATACACTCATAATTATTTTGCCATTTACTGAAAGTGTTGCCAGTATACCTTTGATTTTAAAGAAACCACACATCTTTATCCACTCAAAAATAAAATCCTGTGCTCCTGAGATCTACACAAAGGCCCTTTTATGTGGGTCAAAAATGATGCTTCCCCCATGCCCTGTTAATATGTTCTCTCTGAGGTTCTCTGTGCTGCCCTTAGGGCTGTCCACATACTGGTGATAAGCATGTAACTTGCATAGCAAACTCCCTCCCTCCCTTACTCACATCACAATATCCAGAGTTCAATATGTCCCATAATAAAATGATATGTTTTTGTATGCTCAACACATACTGCTAAGGTATTGCTTTGTGAATAGACCCCTACAACACAGATACAGTTTACCAGGAACTTAGCATTTAAACGACTTTCATCTTGACAATGACTGACATGTCTCACTGAGAATATTATATATTTAGAAGTTTTTTTTTTGAAGGCCCCATACTTAAGAATCATGTCTCATCATATTCAGTGAACTTCTGAACTAAGTCTTAAATGTTTAAAGAAGGGTCACAAAGCCACTCTGCAACAAAAGTCTGCAACTTGCGCCCAACTCGTATCACAGAAGAAATTCATGCATAGAATAATTTTTCCTAAGTTTTCTTTCCATTTAAAGAAAGAAAGAAAACCTCTTCTCCTTTTAGCTTTGAATATGTATCACTGAGATGAAAACTTGTGCTGGAGACCAACAAAGTAAAAGACAAACTCTAGGGGATGAAAGTATATCACATTCTTCATAAACTTTGTAGGAATTTCTTCAACACGTGCTTCTCCATTTATACAACAGATCAAGGAAGGCTAGAATCCAATTTCAAATCAAATAACCCCCATATCGATGTGCAGGATAGTTGACAGTTCACTCTCATCAGCTCTGTGCTTTCTGGTGGGTAATGTTCAGAGTGCAACCTAGAGTAGCCATTTGGCAGAAAACTGCTCTAGTCAAATTGAAATAGCCTTTAGAACCTTGGTTAGAATGGAGACCATAATGTATGCTTGTCATTTGATGAAAAATAGTGCGTTTAAATTAAGGGGGAAAAAAATCCTGTCACCCAGATCCGAGCCTGCACAATGACACAAGTGTCAAGATCTTATTTAAAAGTGTTAAGGTACAGTACTGCTCGGCAGCATAATTTGTAAGGAAACATGGGATCATGTGCTGGGGATGGAAGATTTGCTGCCTGATACCAGCCATGGGGAGTGATAAAATATGTTTCTTCCAGATAATTACTTGCTGCTCAAGGAAAGTGGCATTTCTAAATTGATATTTCAATGCAGCATAAACAGATTATCCTGCACAGGTAGACACAAGCTAGTTTTTGTCAAGCGATTGGACTTGGGATCACTCAATGCCATGTAAGACTAATTTTGTTTTATGCTTACAAAGCAGTACAGCTTCTCTAGAGGTAAGGAAATGTCCACTTATGTAGATATAATGAAAGATTTAAATGTCAGGTGGCAAAAGAAAAAAATTAATTTTGACTGTTTAAAAAGATTCTAAGACTATTCCTGCTCCAAAAAGCTCTATAAAGATCTAGAAGTGAAGCATTTTCATGGTATTTAGAACGTCTCAGTTTGATGAAGGAATAATTTATCTTTAAGATACTATTCTAAGGGATTCGTATGCATCTTATTTAATTCCTAACACAACCTGAGAATTAGAGAGTAGTATTATTTAAATTTTATAAGCAACATAACTAAGTTGAAAGAGTCTAGGGGACTTACCTAAGGTCTCACTGTTTTGAGGCTAGACTCTAAATTCAGATGCCTAACTTGGAATCTTGTGTTATATAATATTGTACATTCAAATGTTCACATTAGAATTAATAAAAAATACATTTTAAGCTTGTTATCCATGTATATAAGCAAAAATACAATAAGCAAAGACTACTGGAAAAGATCACAGTTTTTTCCACTCTCATTCCAATAAGTTTTTAAAACAGAAAATCATTACATAACTGTACAAAGTGTGGCACAGGAAAGAAACCACCTGCCAGTGAAGGGGACTTGGGTCTGATCCCTAATCTGGGAAGATTTCACATGCTGTGAAGCAACTAAACTCAGGCACTGCCACTACTGAGCCTGCGTGCCTACAGCCTGTGAGCCACAACAAGAGAAGCCACCCCATGAGAGGCCCATGCACTGCAAGGAAGAGTAGCCCCTGCTCAGTGCAACTAGAGAAAGCCCACAGGCAACAAAAAACCCAGAGCAACCAGATACAAGGAAATACCATTAAAAAGTAAAATAAAAGACAGCTTTGGCTTTCAGATTCATGGATAACTGCCCTAATTTTCTTTTTCTAAAATATAAGTTTATTTATTTTAATTGGAGGTTAATTACAATATTATATTGGTTTTGCCATACATCAACATTAATCCACCACAGGTATCCATGTGTTCCCTCTTCCCTCCCTGTACCATCCCTCTGGGTCATCCCAGTGCACCAGCCCCAAGCATCCAGTATCCTGAATCGAACCTGGACTGGCGATTCGTTTCATATATGATATTATACATGTTTCAATGCCATTCTCCCAAATCATCCCACCCTCTCCCTCTCCCACAGAGACCAAAGGACTGTTCTATACATTTGTGTCTCTTTTGCTGTCTCGCACACAGGGTTAGAAACAATGTCAGACTTTATTTTGGGGGGCTCCAAAATCACTGCAGATGGTGACTGCAGCCATGAAATTAAAAGATGCTTACTCCTTGGAAGAAAAGTTATGACCAATCTAGATAGCATATTGAAAAGCAGAGACATTACTTTGCCAACAAATGTCCGTCTAGTCAAGGCTATGGTTTTTCCAGTGGTCATGTATGGATGTGAGAGTTGGACTGTGAAGAAGGCTGAGTGCCGAAGAATTGATGCTTTTGAACTGTGGTGTTGGAGAAGACTCTTGAGAGTCCCTTGGACTGCAAGGAGATCCAGCCAGTCCATTCTGAAGGAGATCAGCCCTGGGCGCTCTTTGGAAGGAATGATGCTAAAGCTGAAACTCCAGTACTTTGGCCACCTCATGCAAAGAGTTGACTCATTGGAAAGGGCTCTGATGCTGGGAGGGATTGAGGGCAGGAGGAGAAGGGGATGACAGAGGATGATATGGCTGAATGGCATCACTGACTCGATGGACATGAGTCTGAGTGAACTCTGGGAGTTGGTGATGGACAGGGAGGCCTGGCGTGCTGCGATTCATGGGGTCACAAAGAGTCGGACATGACTGAGCGACTGAACTGAACTGAACTGAATTGATACAGGGTTATAGTTACCATATTTCTAAATTCCGTATATATGTGTTAATATACTGTATTGGTGTTTTTCTTTCTGGCTCTGGTATAATCTGCTCCAGTTTCATCCACCTCCTTAGAACTGATTCAAGTGTATTCTTTTTAATGGCTGAGTAATACTCCATTGTGTATATGTACCACTGCATTCTTATCCATTCATCTGCTGGAAATAAAAGCAAAAATAAACAAATGGGGCCTAATTAAACTTAAAAGCTTCTGCACAACAAAAGAAACTATAAGCAAGGTGAAAAGACAGCCTTCAGAATGGGAGAAAATAATAGCAAGTGAAGCAACTGACAAATAACTAATCTCAAAAATATACAAGCAACTTACGCAGCTCAATTCCAGAAAAATAAATGACCCAATCAAAAAACGGGCTAAAAAACTAAATAGACATTTCTCCAAAGAAGACATATAGATGGCTAACAAACACATGAAAAGATGCTCAACATCACTCATTATCAGAGAAATGCAAATCAAAACCACAATGAGGTACTATTTCACGCCGGTCAGAATGGCTGTGATCCAAAAGTCTACAAGCAATAAATGCTGGAGAGGGTGTGGAGAAAAGGGAACCCTCTTACACTGTTGGTGGGAATGCAAACTAGTAGAGCCACTATGGAGAACAGTGTGGAGATTCCTTAAAAAACTACAAATAGAACTGCCTTATGACCCAGCAATCCCACTGCTGGGCATACGCACCGAGGAAACCAGAATTGAAAGAGACACGTGTAACCCAATATTCATTGCAGCACTGTGTATAATAGCCAGGACATGGAAGCAACCTAGATGTCCATCAGGAGGCAATTTTTTTTTTTTTAAATAAATGATGAAAAATTTGAAAGGTGGAGAAAACATGCAAGTTAAGTTTTATCAACATGGAGTACAAAATACGACATTATCTCATTCAGAGGAATCTGGTTTTGAGCAGTTCCACCCTTCCTTTTTCAGCAAGAGTGTCTGTTTTGAAGTTTTCATTCATGTAAGTTTCTCATGGTTCTGCTCAAGGAGAAGCTGAAGCCACTGTCACAAATGAGGCCTGGAATCCACTCCAGTCTTCCAGTACACGCCAAGTCCTCACGTTCCCCCTAAAACACATGTAAGGGCAGACTCCACTATCCAGGCAACGTGCAGTACATAGTACTTAATTACACAGGGCAATCCACACTCCCTTTTAAGAGCTCCCCTGGAAGTCTGTATTAGTTTGCTCAGGCTGCCATGACAAAACAGTGGAAGATAGGTGGTTCAAACATCAGAAATTTATTTCCCCACTGTTTTAGGGGCTAGATGGCCAAGATCAAAGTCTAGTTTGGCTTTGTTGTGGGGTCCTCTCTCCTTGGCTTGAAAGTGGCTACCTTCTCACAATGCCCTCACATCACCTTTATTCTGTGTGTCTAAATTTCCTCTTTTTATAAGGACACCAGTCAGATTGGATTAGGGTTCATTCTAAAGGCCTCATTTTAACATAACCATCTCCTTAAAGGCTCCATCTCCAAATAGAACCATGTTCTGAGTGACTGAGGACTTAAAAATGTACATTTTACAGCGGAAACAATTCAGCTCAAACAAAATCCATTTCTACCTTCTTTCAATAGCACAGTTTGACTAGAAAGAAACCCATTTTAATTATGATACTTATTTGTAACATCTACAAGATGATTTAAAGTGATCTTATTTCAAATGAGTATTTGACTTATATATGTGTAAATAAACTATCTTGATGCATCTCCTAAAGCAAAAAATGTGTCCAGATATAAAGATTTATTATCTTTAGGTGGCTCCAGCAATCAGCAAATTTTGATCAACATTCTCTCAGGGGAAAATAATCTCTGTTTTCATAACTTCATACACAATAAAGGAACAAAATTAAGTTGCATGGTTTGCCAGCTCCTGAGTTGGCTGAGTTTTATATAATTTTGTGCTGATATAATTATGTGACATGTCAGTTTATGACTTGAGACCTCAGTTTCCTCAACAACAACTTGTAAGTTTTGTATGATAAATCTAAGACAGTTTCTAACTATAGAAACCTGTGATTTTTGATATGGGCAAATGATTTGTATCTTGCTCTATGTATGTTGTTAGATCAAGTACAGTTAACTTTCTGAATTGCTGCTCTAACTATAACCCAGAAAAATAAGCTTAAACATGAAACCAGGAACCTATGAAGAAACAGAATTTCCCTCGAATTTAATAGTCACCATTATTTTGGCTAATTTTAAAATTATTCTGTTGGATAAAACTAGGTTTCTCTCTATAAAATCCAAGTAATTATACTGACATCAGTTAATTTGTTCTAAACAATCCTCAAGTACTTGTTTTCAATTATGTAGACATATCTTGAGTGAGTGAAGTTGCTCAGTCGTGTCTGACTCTGTGACCTCATGGAGTGTAGCATACCAGGCTCCTCTGTCCATGGGATTTTCCAGGCAAGGGTACTGGTGTGGGTTGCCATTTCCTTCTCCACTATCTTAGTGGAATTGATATTTTTCTCTTTATAAGAATCAAAATGTAATAATGAGCATTCATAGAAAGGGTACTTTTACCCTGAGGCCCTACTCCACATCTTCTTACCAATCATTTCTACTTTTCAGAGGTAAACATCTTCCGCAATTTCTGCTATTTCTTCTACTGTTTACCTTGATATTTCATTAGTAATGTTTAAGACACTTATCAATTTTATTTTTATTAGATATATTTTCAAATGAAAAAGCAGATAGTAACTACCTATTTAACTATTATAATTGTTTTCAGTTAAGCCTCATTTTTCCCATATTTTGCTGAAGATTTTAAAAATATTTTGCCAGTTTTTATTTTTTAAAAATTTAAAAATATATTGACTTTTTTTTGCTATTGAAGATTTAAACTCCAGTATATTCCCCACTGTGTCTACAATTGTGAATTACCTTATTTTTCCATTTGTTTAGCTTTATATATCCTAATCATCCTTTCATCCCTACATTCTCCAGTAAAACTTTAAATGTATTTTCTTTATATTCACATATACCAAATAGTGTATCAGTTTAATTATGGCTTCACTCTGGGCTGATTCTCCAGGACTTTAATATGACTGCTGACTAGCACCTCCCAGGATTATTATTCTGGGAATATGTCTCAACTTTTTCTGATGTTTAATTCCTAATCTCTCTTCCTTTATTACCTTTTATTTTGGTGGAACATGCAATTTAAAAACTTTTTGGGAAAAAGGTACGTTAGAGGAAAATATTTTGAAAACTTGCATAACTGATTAATGATAAAATGACTTTAGAGTTGACTGATGATTTGAGTAGGTATAGAATCCTGGGATGAACATTATATTCCCTTGGAACTTAAAAGGATTTGACCCATTGGTTTTTACTCTGGCAAGCCTGTTTGATGCTGTTCTGATTTCTCATCATTTGTATAGGTCTGCTTTATATTCTGTTAGCTTTTAGGATCATCTCTTAGTTGCCAGAATAGTGAAATACCACTGTAATGTGCTCTGGTGTGGGTTCTTTTATCATGCATTATACTGGGTGTTGAAACTGTCCCCTAGATAGTCGCCTATTCTAGATGGGAAATTTCTCAATCTCTAACATTGGGTAAAGTGGGTGGGAGGTTGGAGTATGCTCAAAATTGCCAATGTTCTTAGAGCCAGATAGAGTAAGTGGGGTTAGCAGTCTCAGCATTCAATATGTAGACTGTCAAATATCTCTTTTTGGTAAATTTTCTTGATTTCACTTGTTCTTAGTCTTGAAAATCCAATTTTAAGATGATCTGGGAGAAGTGCCTACCTGGATAAATGGGTAGAAGAGACTTGAGAAATTGAATATTTCTTAATGAATATCACAAAATCTTCCTATTTTCGTTAAATTCCTGTCTTCTTAGGCCCTAATATCTTTAATTTCTAATCATATTCAGGATTCTGCTTTGTAGATTTGCCTGCTTTTTGGCTTTTTACTCTTGAAGCAGTTAATTTTCAGTTTTTCCAAACTGTCAAGTTAATTATAATTCATTCACCACCATTCCATTTTCCACAGTTGTGTTGATGTCCATTACAGACATGCATTTAACTTGAATTCATCGCTTTGTCTTTTACTGTCCCATTTAATGAATGATATATCAAATCGTTAATAAAATATGTGATTATTGACCTTTTCTAACTATTTAAAAATGTGTGTTCTTCCTCTTATCTTAATTTTATCCCATTTCTTTTAAAAATAGTTAACACTCAACACCTAACTCCTTCTCTCAGCTGTTACATCCATAAGTCAATTTCATGTCATTTTTCTACACCCACCAATTTAAAACTTATTAAACTACAGGCCTACAGGGAAAGAGACACAGATGTGTATAATGGACTTTTGGACTCAGAGGGAGAGGGAGAGGGTGGGATGATTTGGGAGAATGACATTCTAACATGTATACTATCATGTAAGAATTGAATCGCCAGTCTATGTCTGACGCAGGATGCAGCATGCTTGGGGCTGGTGCATGGGGATGACCCAGAGAGATGTTATGGGGAGGGAGGTGGGAGGGGGGTTCATGTTTGGGAACGCATGTAAGAATTAAAGATTTTAAAATTTAAAAAATAAAAAACTAAAAAAAAAAATAAACTACAGGCCTAGAGGAGCCATTATTTTATGCATCTTTTGAACATTTGACGCCTCTCTGCTCTGATCTTTAGAAGTCTCTTTTCTGAGACATTCTGGTCCTAGATCTCTTGGCTCCTTTTCTGTTCTTTTGGGCCTCTGTGACTTACTATTTACTTTTCCCTAAGAAAATTAAATGAAGGTCTTTGCTAAGGCTCTGCATCGGGGCCTCAATATCAATTGTATACTCTTAAACTCCAAATTATTTTCTTTATTGCTTTTGCTGGTGTACCATTGGTGGTATAGCGAGGAGCATAGCTGCCTTCTTTATGCCTTTGCTAATCACTCACTTAGGCTGTAGATTGTTTTATCTGCTTTGAAGTTCCTTATAAATGTACCAGAAGCTCAGATTCAGCACATCCAGAGCTTAATCCAGCTTTGCAAGTTAACCTGTGTCATTATCTGTCATAAAGCTGGCTGGGTAAAGATGATCTCAACATCATGACTGATCATCGGTGCCAACTTTCAGGTGAGCACACTGAAGCGATTGGCCATGTGTCACCAGAATTGTTGCCCAGGCTTGTTCACATAGTGATGGCCACAGGACTCCTAGAAGTTGTAAGAGGGTTTATACTTTAATACACAAAGACTTTCTCTGTCGGTGTCACATTTGCTATTTTCCAACAATACAGAGCAAGTCTCATGGCCAAACTTAGAGTTGGTGTCAGAGGAAACTATTCAATAGCATGAATACAGGAAGGCATATGGGAACTGGGGACTATTAATGCCTGTAGTCTACACTTCTCCACAGTGTTTCTTCATATGCTTAATATACTTGCCATCTTCCTAATCATCCAAATGTGAACTTTCTCTATTTTGCCATCTCCTAAGCACACTGTGAACTTTCCTACCCCTTTCTTAATTCTTTTTTTTGTTTTGTTTTGTTTTTAATACAGCTCCATGAGCCTCATTCAGGCCTTTCATTTCATATTCTGCATAGGTAGATCTCAGAATATCAAGGTTCTCACTCAGAACTTTCATTTCATATTCTCAGTCAGCAAATCTCATTTGACCAGGTATATAGAACGTTTTTATGCACAGTGACATTTGAGTAACACTGCTCCAGTCTGTTCAGAAAAACTTTTAAAAGATAACCCAAGCATGGGATTTCAACTGGCTTGAGATTCATAGGTTTTTAGAGGTATGTGACCTGCCTCTTGATAAATCTGTATGCAGGTCAGGAAGCAACAGTTAGAACTGGACAAGGAACAACAGATTGGTTCCAAATAGGAAAAGGAGTACATCAAGGCTGTATATTGTCACCCTGCTTATTTAACTTATATGCAGAGTACATCATGAGAAACACTGGACTGGAAGAAACACAAGCTGGAATCAAGATTGCGGGGAGAAATATCAATAACCTCAGATATGCAGATGACAGCACCCTTATGGCACAAAGTGAAGAGGAACTAAAAACGCTCTTGATGAAAGTGAAAGAGGAGAGTGAAAAAGTGGGCTTAAAGCTCAACATTCAGAAAACAAAGATCATGGCATCCGGTCCCATCACTTCATGGGAAATAGATGGGGAAACAGTGGCAACAGTGTCAGACTTTATTTTTTTGGGCTCCAAAACCACTGCAGATGGTGACTGCAGCCATGAAATTAAAAGACACTTAGTCCTTGGAAGGAAAGTTATGACCAACCTAGATAGCATATTGAAAAGCAGAGACATTACTTTGCTGACTAAGGTCCATCTAGTCAAGGCTATGGTTTTTCCAGCGGTCATGTATGAATGTGAGAGTTGGACTGTGAAGAAGGCTGAGCGCCGAAGAATTGATGCTTTTGAACTGTGGTGTTGGAGAAGACTCTTGTGAGTCCCTTGGACTGCAAGGAGATCCAACCAGTCCATTCTAAAGGAGATCAGCCCTGGGTGTTCTTTGGAAGGAATGATGCTAAAGCTGAAACTCCAGTACTTTGGCCACCTCATGCAAAGAGTTGACTCATTAGAAAAGACTTTGATGCTGGGAGGGATTGGGGGCAGGAGGAGAAGGGGATGACAGAGGATGAGATGGCTGGATGGCATCACTGACTCAATGGACATGAACCTGAGTGAACTCCAGGAGTTGGTGATGGACAGGGAGGCCTGGCGTGCTGCGATTCATGGGGTCGCAAAGAATTGGACACGACTGAGTGACTGAACTGAACTGATGTTCATCAGGAAATACATAAATCTCCTGATTGTAAACTGAGTAAATATGGGCTCGTGGGAATTTTTCAGTGTCTGTGACTTGTATTTGTCCTAGCCTGCTTCACCTGTCCCCTCATTTCCTGATTGACTTCCATGCTTGGTCACTCATCACACCTGAACGTAGTACACATTTAGAACAGTGCTGTGGAGAACCAACAGTTTCCTTTCACTTAAGTTCCCTTCTTCATGTCCTTTCTACTACCTTTCTCCTTGGTTCTTCATAAGAAAATTGTCTTACATTTGTAACGAAATTTAAGTGGCAAAGTTCTTTTATGTGAAGTAACTCATTTCATCCTCACAAACCTCCCTAAAACAAATTAAAGCACTTCAGAGAGCAAGAAGCAGGATTATAAAGCTGTTGTTACTAGTTGGGAATAGATTTAAATAGAAATCAAGTCACCTGTCTTGGTTAACACTGGGTTGCTGAACCATGGGGTGTCACTCAAGTATCCACAAATCTGGACTTATTACAAAGTTTTATTTTTCAAATATGGGGAAACACTGGGGGAAAACTAGAATTCTAATACCAATAGTTATCTTTTTGCCCCAGATCTGAAGTGGTCCACCTTGAGGAACATACATTGTCATTTGTCGTTAACTATTAAGGACAGTGGATAACAGAGGTTTCAAATAAAACAATTGCTACACAAGAAAAGTGCATTAAAAATGTTGGCATTAGTCCATAAAGTGTGGAAAGAGCTGGTTCTTTCTAAGGTTTGAAAATGTTTCTCTTGTTATACTACTACTGTTCTGTTTATACAAGGAAGAGAAAAAATATTTTCCTGCAAGTGGAACTTGCTACACTGTTATCTAAGAGTGTATGAAACATGCTGTGAATTTAAATCAACTATGCAATTGTTCAAAAGGATGATATTACACCCAAAAGCTGTATGTTGAACTACAAGTAAAGCTTGTAGTATCAAGTGAGCTTGTTGGTCTCCTTTTAGCACAAGAATACTTATTTCCCTGTCTGAGGGAACCAGATAAAAAAAATCTCATTGGAAACCATATTTCTCTAGGCTTTCCCCTGCTAACCAGACAGATTGGCATTTCTTGGCCTACTTACAGCTGAACATTACATATTTAAAAACTCAAAGATGGGCAATAAGTCATGTAGGAGGATAGGTACCTGGTGGCTCTACTCAAACACTCTCATTTCAGTTCAGTTCAGTCGCTCAGTCATGTCCGATTCTTTGCAACTCCATGGACTATAGCATGCCAAGCTTTCCTGTCCATCATCAACTCCCAGAGCTTACTCAAACACAAGTCCATTGAGTTGGTGATGCCATCCAACTATCTTGTCCTGTCATCCCCTTCTCCTCCTGCCTTCAGTCTTTCCTAGCATCAGGGTCTTTTCCAGTGAGTCAGCTGGCCAAAGTATTGGAGCTTCAGCTTTAGCATCAGTCCTTCCAATGAATATTCAGGACTGATTTCCTTCAGGATTGACTGGTTTGATCTCCCTGTGGTCCAAGGGACTCACAAGAGTCTTCTTTAACACCACAGTTCAAAAGCATCAGTTCTTTGGTGCTCAGTTTTCTTTAGAGTTCAGCTCACATCCATACGTGAGGACTGGAAAAACCATAGCTTTGACTAGACAGACCTTTGTTGGCAAAGTAATCTCTCTGCTTTTTAACACACTGACTAGGTTGGTCATAGCTTTCCTTCCAAGGAGCAAGTGTCATTTAATTTCTTGGATGCAGTCAGCATCTGCAGTGATTCTGGAGCCCAAAAAAAGAAAGTCTGTCACTATTTCCATAGTTTCCCTATCTATTTGTCATGAAGTGAAAGGACAAGATGCCATGATCTTCATTTTTCAAATGTTGAGTTTTAAGCCAGCTTTTTCATTCTCCTCTTTCACTTTCATCAAGAGGCTCTTTATTTTTTCTTTTTCTGCCATAAGGGTGGTGTCATCTGTTTATCTGATGTTATTGATATTTTTCTTGGCAATCCTGATTCCAGTATATGTTATATCCACTCCAGCGTTTCTCATGATGTACTCTGCATATAAGTTAAATAAGCAGGATGACAATATACAGCCTTGTCATACTCCTTCCCAATTTGGAACCAGTCTGTTGTTCCATGTCCAGTTCTAACCGTTGCTTCTTGACCTGCATGCAGATATCTCAGGAGGCAGATAAGGTGGTCTGGTATTCCCATCTCTTTCAGAATTTTCCAGCGTTTATTGTGACAGTCAAAGGCTTTGATGCAGTCAATAAAGCAGAAATAGATATTTTCTATGGCTTTTTCTATGACCCAATGGATGTTGGCAATTTGATCTCTGGTTCATCTGCCTTTTCTAAAACCAGCTTGAACATCTGGAAGTTCTTGGTTCATGTACTGTTGAAGCCTGGCTTGGAGAATTTTGAACTTTACTTTGCTAGTGTGTGAGATGAGTGCAATTCTGCAGTAGAATCCTCTGCATTGCAGGAGGATTCTTTACCAGCTGAGCCACACAAGGGAAGCCCAAGAATACTGGAGTGGGTAGCCTATCCCTTCTCCAGCAGATATTTCTGACCCAGGAATCAAACTAAGTTCTCCAGCATTGCCAGCAGATTCTTTACCAACTGAACTATCAAGGAAGCCCTCAAACACTCTAGTATCACCTAACAAGAAAAAAAAAATACACATTAGTGCTAGAGAACAGCTGTTTCAATTCTTGCTAACTTGTCTACTGTACTGAGATGTTAAAACTGTCATGCTAGAAATACCACTTTGGTCTTACTATCAATAAAAATTGAATAAATTTTTGAAAGTAAGCAGATGATGTAGAAATAAGACCTATTTCATATAGGAACTAGATATAAGGAAAGACTAGCAAGAGAGTTCCAGAAAAACATCTATTTCTGCTTTGTTGACTATGCCAAAGCCTTTGACTGTGTGGATCACAAGAAACTGTGGAAAATTCTGAAAGAGATGGGAATACCAGACCACCTTACCTGCCTCTTGAGAAACCTGTATGCAGGTCAGGAAGCAACAGTTAGAACTGGACATGGAACAACAGACTGGTTCCAAATTAGGAATGGAGAACGTCAAGGCTGTATATTGTCACCCTGCTTATTTAACTTCTGTGCAGAGTACATCATGAGAAAAGCTGGGCTGGAAAAATCACAAGCTGGAATCAAGATTGGCAGGAGAAATATCAATAACCTCATATATGCAGATGACACCACCGTTATGACAGAAAGTGAAGAGGAACCAAAGACCCTCTTGAGGAATGTGAAAGAGGAGAGTGAAAAAGTTGGCCTAAAGCTCAATATTAGGAAAACTAAGATCATGGCATCTGGTCCAATCACGTCATGGGAAATAGATGGGGAAACAGGGGAAACAGTGTCAGACTTTATTTTTGGGGGGCTCCAAAATCACTGCTGATGGTGATTGTAGCCCTGAAATTAAAAGACACTTACTCCTTGGAAGGAAAGTTATGACCAACCTAGATAGCATATTCAAAAGCAGAGACATTACTTTGCCAACAAAGGTCCGTCTAGTCAAGGCTATGGTTTTTCCAGTGGTCGTGTATGGATGTAAGAGTTGGACTGTGAAGAAAGCTGAGCACCGAAGAATTGATGCTTTTGAACTGTGGTGCTAGAGAAGACCCTTGAGAGACCCTTGGACTGCAAGGAGATCCAACCAGTCTATTCTAAGGGAGATCAGTCCTGGGTGTTCATTGGAAGTACTGATACTAAAGCTGAAACTCCAATACTTTGGCCACCTCACGTGAAGAGTTGATTCATTGGAAAAGACCCTGATGCTGGGAGGGATTGGGGGCAGGAGAAGAGGATGACAGAGGATGAGACGGCTGGATGGCATCACCGACTCAATGAACATGAGTTTGAGTAAACTCCGGGAGTTGGTGATGGACAGGGAGGCCTGGCATGCTGCGATTCATGGGTTTGCAAAGAGTCGGACATGACTGAGCGACTGAATTGAACTGAACTGAACTAACATCAGCATAGTGATGGGGTCTAGGCACAGCCTCAAATGACTCAGAGCATGTTAAGTGTATGCTTAAATGCCCAGACCTAAACTAAATTTGTTAGTTTTCCTTATATAATTCCTAGATATGAAGACACTCTACCAAGAAAAAGTAATCATAGGTGTCCTGAAATGCCTTTATAAATGCTTTTAATAGTATATCCTGTAATAATTCTCAAAACTTCAGGGTGCCAAACTGTGTGTATGTGTCCAGTGCTAGAAATATGTAGAAATAGAGGGAAATTGGTAGTATTTTAACCAGGGAGAAAGTTGACACGTTTATTTAGAATCATAATACTTTAAGCCCTTTTTTTTTTCTTGCTGTGTAAGAACTCTTTTTATTTTTTGAGTTTTTGTTTTCACTAACCTAAATTCAACCTTCAGAGAATTAGCCTTAAATTTGTTATCCCTGAAATGCTCTCTAGTGGTTGGCATGGGAGTTCACAGTCCTGTGCACTAGTGGTTATTAAATAACCTCAGGGAATTTTTGTTTGTTTGCTTGATTCTTACCTTTTGGCTAACATTTCCTTTGGAAATTATTTTATCTTTCTGTATTCCCTATTCAGTTTTCATTGATTGTTGCTTTTCGCCCCTTGTCATAATTATCTGTAATGTCGAGTCAATTTTGAAAGTAAGCCCAGATTTGCCCTAGAGGTGGCAGAACTTCTGTGGAGGGTAAGTGAAATGATTGCTCCATATAACTTTATAAAGTGTAAAGACCTCTGAGATGAAAGGAGCTATATAAATGTAAGGCTGTCATTTTACATTGCCATTACCATTTGAAATTCTCAAGAGACATGTTACTGAAATCCAGCGTATGCACCATATTAGATTGCTTAATATCATTAAAGCATGTGCAGCAAATGAAAATACCAATTTCCTCTTATATGTAGCTCGTGTTTAAGGCTGCTTATCCAAAGCCAGCACGTTTCACAGATCATTCCAGCATATTAATACTCACCGAAGGAAGCAGAAGCTAACAAAGTATGAAGACAATTGTGTTTTTCTAGCCTGTTGATTGTTTGTTTATGTCTGTGTGTTTGGAAAGACAGAAATCGATTTGAGAAACCAAATGAAATGAGACATATACCAGAAAAGGTTTGAGAAAACCAGCAGAGAAGCCTGGATAGAAACATACACACATACACATCACCTCACTAGGTGGTTTATATTTACCTTTGGCAATAAAAAAACCTGAGAAATAATACATATTTACAATAGAAAAGAATTGCAGGAACAGATAAATTATCAAAGCAGTGAAAATGGCCTGCCCTCCAACGTGAGAGCAGCTGTTCTAGTCACCTCCATTTGTAAGTTTGTTTGAGGAAAAGAGAATGCTCCGTACGTATGATTGGAGCCATGCACAAACCAGCAAGATGGAAATGCCAAGAAACAAGCAAGTGAGAGCGAGGCATCAGTGGCAAATTGGAATCTAAGGCCTTTTGTGCTTGTTAAATGGTGGAATGATTATAATTGGAAAAAGTGATGTGCATTAGTTCTGAGTGAATGTACAAGAAATGACAAGCGTGTAACTTAATGATTACTTCACAACACTCAGGACTGCCTTCTAGTCTCACATCGAGGGGTTCAGCCCCACAGCAGAGAAAGCCGCATGCCTTCCCCTCCTATTCATGAGTGTTCTCCACAGGTCACATGGAAATAACCCTGAAGTGATAAGTCTTGTTTTAGGAAGTCCGCTGCATAAGCTAGTGTAAGTCATTGTGACAAAGAATGGTGGGATGTGTTTTGTCTTTTTCTGGTAAACCATCATAATCATGGGCAAGCAAATGGACAGGATCTTGTTTTAAAGGGCATAGCATATGTTTACTCTCCTGGGGAAAGGGAGGCTATGAGAATGTTTCCTGAAAATCAAATTTAATATTCAAATGAGTCAGAGTGTGTCAACATTCTCTTCATTTTTAAAATAGCTACAAAATATGTTGATTTTATAATATCTTCAAAATTATCTTATTTTTTCTGAATAAAAAATATACTGCATCTAATTTTATTACATGAACTTTACTGTATTTATACCTTTAGGTTAAAATTTTAAAAGTAAAAAACAAAAGTAATTTTAAAATATTCCCAAGTTGATAAATAACAAATTATAAAATTTATGGCTTAAAGTATAAATAATTATAGTCAGTAAGCTAAATCATCATGTTCAACAAATGATATTATTAACTAGATATTAAATTATTAACAGCTTCTATTTTGCTTTATCCTAGAAACTGGTTCTGGAATTGCTCTGTAACCCAAACTAGGATGCAAGTAGGGTTGTCTAGAGAACATTTGCCTAAAACCCAAGTAAAGTCATAGTTTATGACAGATAATTATAAACATAACTTAAAGATCAGCACCTAGGTGAGGAAAACATATTTAAGAGAGAAAGACATTATATAAGTGACAGGAATATATATATAATTATTTCATATACTGTCATGTAAAAGATGAGAGTTAACCCAGATGTATTTAGTGGAACCTCACAGATACTTCTGTTCACAGATACTTCTGGAGAAGGAAATGGCAACCCACTCCAGTATTCTTGCCTGGAAGGGTTCATATAGTCCCTGGGGTCGCAAAATGTTGGACACGACTGAGCGACTAAACAACCACCACAGATACTTCTGGAGTAGGAAACGGCAACTCACTCCAGTATGCTTGCCTGGAAAATCCCATGGATGGAGGAGCCTCGTGGGCTACAGTCCAAGGGTCATAAAGATTCAGACATGACTCAGCAACTGAGCAGCAGTACAAATATTTACACTGAAGTTCCAACAGTCAACACTAGGTGGTGTCTGTTGCAACGTGGCAAGTTTAGTGAGGAATACTAAATAAAGCCAGAAGAGTCACAGAAGTATTCTACTCTCCATAATTAAACTTAGGTCTTCCCCGTGCCCCCCACCCCTGCCCAATCCACATTTTCAACAACACAGGATCTCTACATGCTTTGCCAATATTACTATAAAAGGCTCAATGATATTCAGGGTAGCAAAATTTTAAAAGATTTTCTTGGCATAAAGGGAAGAAGGCCCTTTTAAAAAATCTCTCTTTCTATTTTTTTATCTCTCTTTCTATTTTTTTTTCTTGAAAAGTAATCTCCCTTTAGATATATGATTTATTGTGGAAGGGTTTAATAAGAGCTTTTTTCTTTTTTAACATCTATTAATAAGATGAAGTGAAGATAGTTACAACGGAGAATATATTATCAAGACCACCGTGCAGGTAATATCCTGCATATTGAGTCTAATCACCCATTTAAGTTAAAGTAAGAGTTGTTAAAAATATGGAGAATCACACTCTAATGATTAGTGATGAGAATCACCTAGATAATGAAATTAGTATTGAGAAACATATTTTTAGGCAGAATGATTATCTGAGAGATTGATTAAAAGGATAATTGAAGAACAATGTAACCTCATTTATAGTTATCAAGTTGAACTTGTTTAAGGCAATTTATCATAATAGGGTAGCTATGCCAAATCATAAAAGGACTGGTCACTGCTTAAAATGATGTTTATTATATGTTAATCCAGACATGTCATACCAGTGAAATATCTTCAGTAAAAATGTGGAGGATGATAAGTGTAGTAGAACAATATCTCAAGCTGCCTCAATAACTCGTGAGAAACATCTGAAAGGAGTTTGCAGTGTATAGAAAGAAGGTTGCTTAAAAGGAATTACAGTTTAATGGTTCCATCAGCAACAACCATCAGTATAAGAAACTACTCTTTCAGCCTACCTAAAATGTTAACAAGGATTGCATGGTAATAATTTCCTTCTTTGAAAGTAAAACAAAAATCAAATTATTACTTCCAGTCAGTCATTAAAACAGGTTGATAAAGGAATTAATTAACTAATTGAAACTGGAATATAAAGATGGTAAGATATCCATTGCAAAAGTCTTCATTTTCCTTGTGTCTTTTTTACCAGGCCTTCTAGTCACTTACATTTTGGGGTAATTGTTATCCTTTCTAGGGCTTCCCTGGTAGTTCAGCTTGTATCCTTTCTATGTCCCTTATTTAAACTTTTATTTTTTAAATTAATGAATACTACAGTTAACTTTTATCTTTTAACTCATAGACTTTATATTTTAAAAGTTTTAGGTTTACAGAAAAGCTGAGCAGAAAATATAGAGAATTCCTATATACTCCCATTGTCCTAATACTCTCCCCAACACACACACACACACACACACAGAGTTTCCTCTATTATTCCTCTACTATTAACATCCTCTCCCTTGAGGAGAAGGGGACAGCAGAGGATAAGATGGTTGAATGGTGTCACCGACTCAATGGACATGACTTTGAGCAAGTTCCAAGAGACGGTGATGGACAGGAAAGCCTGGCATACTGCAGTCCACGAGGTCACAGAGATTTGGACGTGTCTGAGTGACTGAACTGAACTGATTAACATTGTACATTGGTATGGTACATTTGTTACAGCTGATAAGCTAATATACATGATTATTAACTATTGGGGTTCACTCCCTCTGCTGAACATTTCTATGGGTTTGCCTAGGACATCCAGTATGATGCTAGGTTGAAGTGGTGATAATGGACATCTTTCCTTGCTCCTAATTTTAGGGGAAATCTTTGTCACCATTAACTATAATGCTAGCTATTTTGGGGGGGTGAGAAGATGTAGATGCTCTTTATCCAGTGACAAAGTTCCCTTCTATTCCTAGTTTGCTGAGAGTTTTTATTTTGAATTGATGTTTAAGTTTTTCATATTTTTTTCTGCATCAAATGGTAGGATCAGGTGGCTTTTCCTTTTCAGGTTGTTGATATGGGCTATTACAGGGATTGATTTTTGAACACTGAATTAGATTTATAATCTTGGGGAAAATCCCACTTAGTCATGATGTATTATTCCTCTCATATATTTCTGGATTTTATTTACTGACATTTTATTAAGGATTTTTGCATCTATGTTCTAAGCACTGTTGATTTTATATTGTTTTTGCCTAGTATCTTAGTAGCAAGATAATGCTAGCTGAGTTGTGAAGTTTATTACCCTCTTGTAATTTTCTGGAAAAGATTGCATAGAATTTATACTATTTTTTCCTTAAATATTTTCCAGTGAAATTATCTAGCTATGGGGATTTCTTCTTTAGAAAAAGCTTTACAATATGAATATAATTTGGTCAATGTTATAGAACTATTCAAGTTGCCTATTACATCTAGAGTGAGTTTTGGTTGTTTGTGGATTTTGAGAAATGGATCCATGTCATGTATGTTGTTGAATTTATGGATGAAGAATCATTCATAGTGTTTCCTTATTATTTTAAAAACCTACAGAATCTGTATTGGTATTCCATATTTCCTTTCTGATATTTATAATGTCTCTTTCCTCTTTTTTTCCTTATTAAGCTAGCTAAAGTTTTATCAATTGTAACAAGCATTTCAAAAGGCCAGGTTTTGTTTTTGTTTGTTTTATGTATTTTCCCTATTCTTCTGTTTTAGATTTCATTGATTTCTTTTCTTATCTTTATACACACTTCTTTCTGCTTGTATTTTTGCTTCCTTTTCTCTAGTTTCTTTTTCACAACAATTTTCTGGAATTCTGATACATAGATACAGTCATAGACTCAAAGAATGCCAGAATGGAAGGACTTGAAAATTAGATGGCTTAGTATTTGTCTGCAGTGGGGCACAACAGAATCCCCTGTGGAATCATTCAAAAGCATGCAACTGAGCTCTACTCTCCAAGACTGATTCAGAGAACTTAGTGGTGGTTTGTGGTATATCTTGGAATATATAGGAGGAAAGCTAGTAGTGTTTTTTGACATGTGTCCCCAACTGAGATACTCATTTTTTAGTAATACAGAGAACCAGAGTTAGGACCAGGATATTAACCTCCTGATTTTGAAGTTTTTGCCACACTCCAACCAACTGAACACCTTATTCTTTCTCAATACCCTATGTTCAGTTCAGCTCAGTGACCCAGTCGTGTCTAACTCTTTGCAACCCCATGGACTGCAGCATGCCAGGTCTCCCTGTCCATCACCAACTCCTGGAGTTTACTCAAACTCATGTTCATTGAGTCAGTGATACCATCCAGCCATCTTATCTTCTGTCTTCCCCTTCTCCTCCTGCCTTCAGTCTTTCCCAGCATCAGGGTCTTTTCAAATGAGTCAGCTGTTTGCATCAGGTGACCAAAGTATTGGAGTTTCAGCTTCACCATCAGTGTTTCCAATGAATATTCAAGACTGATCTTTAGGATGGACTGGTTGGATCTAGTTGCAGTCCAAGGGACTCTCAAGAGTCTTCTCCAACACCACAGTTCAAAAGCATCTATTCTTTGGTGCTCAGCTTTCTTTATAGTCCAACTCTCACATCCACACATGACTACTGGAAAAACCATAGCTTTGACTAGATGGACTTTTGTTGGCCAAGTAATGTGTCTGCTTTTTAATAAGCTATCTAGGTTGGTCATAACTTTCTTTCCAAGGAGCAAGCGTCTTTTAGTTTCATGGCTGCGATCATCATCTGCAGTGATTTTGGAGCCCAAGAAAAGAAAGTCTGTCACTGTTCCCATTGTTTCCCCATCTATTTGCCAAGAAGGGATGGGACCAGATGCCATGATCTTAGTTATCTGAATGTTGAGTTTTAAGCCAACTTTTTCACTCTCCTCTTTCACTTTCCTCAAGAGGTTCTTTAGTTCTTCTTCACTTTCTGCCATAAGAGTGGTGTCATCTGCATATCTGAGGTTATTGATATTTCTCCCAGCAATCTTAAATCCAGTTTATGCTTCATCCAGCCCAGCATTTCTTGTGATGTACTCTGCATTTAATTTAAATAAGCAGAGTGACAATATACAGACCTGATATACTTCTTTTCCTATTTGGAACCAGTGTGTTGTTCCATATCCAGTTCTAACTGCTGCTTCCTGACCTGCATACAGATTTCTCAGGAGGCAGGTAAGGTGGTCTGGTATTTCCATCTCTTTCAGAATTTTTCACAGTTTGTTGTTATCCACGCAGTCAAAGGCTTTGGCATAGTCAATAAAGCAGAAATAGATGTTTTTCTGGTACTCTCTTGCTTTTTTGATGATACAGCAGATGTTGGCAATTTGATCTCTGGTTCCTCTGCCTTTTCTAAAACCAGCGTAAACATTTGGAAGTTCACAGTTCACAGTCACATATCCAAATCTGGCTTGGAGAATTTTGATCATTACTTTGCTAACGTGTGAGATGAGTGCAATTTTGTTGTAGTTTGAGCAGTCTTTGGCATTGCCTTTCTTTGGGATTGGGATGAAAACTGACCTTTTCCAGTCCTGTGTTAGATATGTACAAACAATGAATTCATGGTCCAAAGACTCCTATTTTTTTTTTTATCTTCTTTAGAAACTTTTGGTCCCAAAATTGTAGAATCAGAACTCTTTGCAACACCAGCTATCAGAGCAAGTAGCCAAAGAGAAGAAAAGCAGAAAGAGAACTTGAGTAGCCCAAATAGCTGATGCATTAAACTCATGTAGATTTCTCTTAGGTGCCCTCTAGGCTTTTGATCACTTTACTGACTTTTTATTTAGACCCAGTTTGGAGACAAACAAGAAATACACTTGGCTAGTTAGGATACATTTGTTTGTAAATTGAGGAAGTAGAGGAAAAATGATTATGTACCCTTTCAAAAAAACCCAGTTTTAATTATCCTTATTGGTTAACATTCACAATGCCATTCTTATTTTAACTAGATAAAACCAACATTAATTCCTCCTGAATGAGTAATTATCATATGTGTCTGAGAATGTAAAGCAACCCAAAATATAAAGGACTTTCCATGTCGAACCAAATTCCCTAGTCTCATTCTGGCATTCAGTTTTTCCTGCCTCTGAGAAATATGATACAAAAGCAGCTAAGGGATGCTCAGTTCTCTGAAGCCAGAGGCAGAAGCAGTCTGGAAGACATTTTGTTTCATCTCTTTTTAAACTTCTTTAAAAATATTTCTAGAGAGAGTACCTAATAATAAGAGAGGTAGGTGGATGGTGGAGAGTTAACTAAAATGTTCAGAATAGCTCTGAGTACAATCACATTTAAAAATAGAGAGAACGGGCCAGGAACAAAACCCCACTAACTCAGTCTATCTAGTTCAGATGTAGCTGACATCCCTATTTAGCATCTTCAAGTTGCTCACACTTTCCTCACCAACCTAAGAATGTGCCTCTAGCACTGGACAGCCTGCCAAGTCTAAGGACATGGGAATGTGAATTATCAAGCAAGCTGGGGATGAAAGGTGCTGAAATCATCTTTTTAGAATATTGCCAAAAAACAGCTTGAGTTTCTAGGGTGCTAATTGCTGAAATATGTTTTAGCTTCTGAATGTATTCTGGGCTTATGACCTGCTAACCAAAAGGTAGGAAAGAGGTTGTAAAAGAAAGAGAAGCATGGCTGTTAAGAGGGAGCAGGGTAAGGCCCAAGGCCTCCTGGAAAACCACATTATATGCATTATATGAAAGGAAATGTATTTTATCTGACATATGCTGATACAATTAGATTTGACTACCAACATAATGCAGTCCTTTACTGTCTTCCGAACTTCTAACAGGAGGTTAGCCATAGTCTTGAAAGTGAGGCTATATAGATAGCTAATTTGAATTCACCGTCCTTCTTTTTACTGAATTTCTTATTTAACTTTTCTAAAAAGTTGTTTATGACTGTTACCACATTTCAGCCTCATGATGATTTGTTACAGCAAGTAAAATTATGTTTTTCTATATGTGAAACCAAGGCACAAAAAGCCAGAAAAGTTGCCTTAAACTCTGATCTTATATTAGGGACAGAATTAGGACTCAACTAGACTCTCTTACCCCACCATGAGACTCTTCCACTTGCTCCACAGCCACTAGCCATAAAAGTCCCTGGAACAAATTACAAAAGTAACTTGGGGAAGTATATTTTGATGTTTTTGAAAGAAAGATTTAACTAAATTAGTTTCTCTGAAACAGTTTATTAGACAATCCTGTAAAAAAGCAATTGTACCAGATTAGGGTTCCTTTCAATACTATGAACTTAAAACTATGGAGGGATTTGCAAACTGAATTAACCAGACTCATAGTAGATGCACATAGGCAGTCAGTAAATATATGAATTATTGTTCAGTAGTGAGCTGAGCAGATATATACCAAAATGTTATCATTTAACTATACCTAAATATCTTTTTTGGTTTAAATTACTGGAGAAGATACATCTTTATATGGGATATTTCTTTATTATACTTTTTTTTTTTTTTACAACTTCTGGAGTATTTCTCACACACAAGGTATGGTACTTGAACTTCATTTTGAGAAACAGTCTCTTCTAAAGCAAAGCTTTTAAACCTAATTAATTAAAATGATATGTAAAAAGCTGGAACCAACTTATTATTAATGATATTATTATTAATGATAATTATTAACTTTATATTTTTTTAAAGATCTGTGCTTAAATTTCATCCCTAAAATAGAAATGCTGATCCAGATAAAAACATGTACAAAAAGATATCTGGTTGAGGTGTCTACGTATGTTCACATGCTGGGACACTCTGCTCCAAATACATGATGGTTCAGGTAAAATTTGCAAAGATAAAAACAGAACGTATATCGATCTTTAAAAAAAGATAAATATTTCTTTGAAGACAATGAAACAGAAATGCAAATTAGTGAGTAGAATTGAGCCAGAGCCCTGCTGAACCCAGGAGTTAGACTACTGGGGAAGAGAGTAAGATTAAAGCGCACATCCGAGGTCAGGGGCGGAGGCCGGAGGACCCCATGCCTGAGGGGCGGCGGCCAAGAGGAGCTACCCCACATCCGAGTCAGGGGTGGAGGGCGGGAGGAGCTACCCCGCGTCCGAGGTCAGGGGCGGAGGCCGGGAGGACCCCATGCCTGAGGGGCGGCGGCCAAGAGGAGCTACCCCACATCCGAGTCAGGGGTGGAGGCCGGGAGGAGCTACCCCACGTCCGAGGTCAGGGGCAGCTGCCCAGATGAGCTACCTCGCATCTGAGGTCAGGGGTGGCAGCCAGAATGCCAGTCTGCAACAGCGCAGGAGCAGCCGAGAGGAGCTACCCCACATCTGAGGTCAGGACAGCAGCTGAGAGGAGCAACCCCACATCCAAGGAGCGGTGGCTGCGTGGGCTCAGGAGGGCCTAGAGGAGCTATTCCACGTTCAAGGTCAGAAGGGGCAGCAGTGAGGGGATACCCCTTGTCCAAGGTAAGGAACAGTGGTTGCGCTTTGCTGGACCAGCCGTGAACAGATACGCTATGTCCAAGGTAAGAGAAATCCAAGTAAGACGGTAGGTGTTTCAAGAGGGCATCAGAGGGCAGACACACTGAAACCGCACTCACAGAAAACTAGCCAATCTAATCACACTAGGGCCACAGCCTTGTCTAACTCAATGAAACTAAGCCATGCCGGTGGGGAAACCCAAGACTGGCGGGTCATGGTGGAGAGGTCTGACAGAATGTGGTCCACTGGAGAAGGGAATGGCAAACCGCTTCAGTATTCTTACCTTGAGAACCCCATGAACAGTATGAAAAGGCAAAATGATAGGATACTGAAAGAGGAACTCTCAGGTCAGTAAGGGCCCAATATGCTACTGGAGATCAGTGGAGAAATAACTCCAGAAAGAATGAAGGGCTGGAGCCAAAACAAAAACAATACCCAGTTGTGGATGTGACTGGCGATAGAAGCAAGGTCCAATGCTATAAAGAGCAATATTGTATAGGAACCTGGAATGTCAGGTCCATGAATCAAGGCAAATTGGAAATGGTCAAACAGGAGATGGCAAGAGTGAACATCAACCTTCTAGGAATCAGGGAACTAAAATAGAGGGAATGGGTGAATTTAACTCAGATGACAATTATCTACTACTGTGGGCAGGAATCCCTCGGAAGAAATGGAGTAGCCTTCATGGTCAACAGAAGAGTCTGAAATGCAGTACTTGGATGTGGTCTCAAAAATGACAGAATGATCTCTGTTCATTTCCAAGGCAAACCATTCAATATCACAGTAATCCAAGTCTATATCCCAAACAGTAACGCTGAAGAAACTGAAGTTGAACGGTTTTATGAAGACCTACAAGACCTTTTAGAACTAACACCCAAAAAAGATGTCCTTTTCATTATAGGGGACTGGCATGCAAAAGTAGGAAGTCAATAAACACCTGGAGTAACAGGCAAATTTGGCCTTGGAATACAGAATGAAGCAGGGCAAAGACTAATAGTTTTGCCAAGAAAATGCACTGGTTATAGCAAACACCCTCTTCCAACAACACAAGAGAAGACTCTACACATGGACATCACCAGATGGTCAACACTGAAATCAGAGTGATTATATTCTTTGCAGCCAAAGATGGAGAAGCTCTATACAGTCAACAAAAACAAGACCAGGAGTTGACTGTGGCTCAGATCATGAACTCCTTATTGCCAAATTCAGACTTAAATTGAAAAAAGTAGGGAAAACCACTAGACCATTCAGGTATGACCTAAATCAAATCCCTTATGATTATACCGTGGAAGTGAGAAATGGATTTAAGGGACTAGATCTGATAGATAGAGTGCCTGATGAACTATGGAATGAGGTTCATGGCATTGCACAGAAGACAGGGATCAAGACCATCCCCATGGAAAAGAATGCAAAAAAGCAAAATGGCTGTCTGGGGAGGCCTTACAAATAGCTGTGAAAAGAAGAAAAGTGAAAAGCTGTGAAGAGAATTGAAAAGCAAAGGAGAAAAGGAAAGATATAAGCATCTGAATGCAGAGTTCCAAAGAATAGCAAGGAGAGATAAGAAAGCCTTCCTCAGTGATCAATGCAAAGAAATAGAGGAAAATAACAGAATGGGAAACACTAGAGATCTCTTCAAGAAAATTAGAGATACCAAGGGAACATTTCATGCAAAGATGGGCTCGATAAAGAACAGAAATGGTATGGACCTAACAAAAGCAGAAGATATTAAGAGGTGGCAAGAATACACAGAAGAACTGCCCCAAAAAAGATCTTCACGACCAAGATAATCACAATGGTGTGATCACTCACCTAGAGCCAGACATCCTGGAATGTGAAGTCAAGTGGGCCTTAGAAAGCATCACTAGGAACAAAGCTAGTGGAGGTGATGGAATTCCAGTAGAGCTATTTCAAATCCTGAAAGATGATGGTGTGGAAGTGCTGCACTCAATATGCCAGCAAATTTGGAAAACAGCAGTGGCCACAGGACTGGAAAAGGTCAGTGTTCATTCCAATCCCAAAGAAAGGCAATGCCAAAGAATGCTCAAACTACTGCACGATTACACTCATCTCATACGCTAGTACACTAATGCTCAAAATTCTGCAAGCCAGGCTTCAGCAATACATGAACCGTGAACTTCCTGATGTTCAAGCTGGTTTTAGAAAAGGCAGAGAAACCAGAGATCAAATTGCTAACATCTGCTGGATCATGGAAAAAGCAAGAGAATTCCAGAAAAACATCTATTTCTGCTTTATTGACTATGCCAAAGCCTTTGACTGTGTGGATCACAATAAGCTGTGGAAAGTTCTGAAAGAGGAGCATACCCAGACCACGTGACTTGCCTCTTGAGAAATCTATATGCAGGTCAGGAAGCAACAGTTAGAACTGGACATGGAACAGACTAGTTCCAAATAGGAAAAGAACTACATCAAGGCTGTATAGTGTCACCTTGCTTATTTAACTTCTATGCAGAGTACATCATGAGAAACGCTGGGCTGCAAGAAGCACAAGCTGGAATCAAGATTGCCGGGAGAAATATCAATAACCTCAGATATGCAGATGACACCACCCTTATGGCAGAAAGTGAAGAGGAACTAAAAAAGCTCTTGATGAAAGTGAGAGAGGAGAGTGAAAAAGTTGGTTTAAAGCTCACACTTCAGAAAACTAAGATCATAGCATCTGGTTTCATCACTTCATGGCAAATAGATGGGGAAACACTGGCAACAGTGTCAGACTTTATTTTTGGGGGCTCCAAAATCACTGCAGATGGTGACTGCAGCCATGAAATTAGAAGATGCTTGCTCCTTGGAAGAAATGCTGTGACAAACCTAGACAGTGTGTTAAAAAGCAGAGACATTATTTTGCTAAAAAGTATCTGTATTGTCAAAGTTGCAGTTTTCCAGTGGTCATGTATGAATGTTAGAGTTGGACTGTGAAGACAGCTGAGCACCGAAGAATTGATGCTTTTGAACTGTGGTGTTGGAGAAGACTCTTGAGAGTCCCTTGGACTGCAAGGAGATCCAACCAGTCCATTCTGAAGGAGATCAACCCTGGGATTTCTTTGGAAGGAATGATGCTAAAGCTGAAACTCCAGTACTTTGGCCACCTCATGAGAAGAGTTGACTCACTGGAGAAGACTCTGATGCTGGGAGGGTTTGGGGGCAGAAGGAGAAGGGGATGACAGAGGATGAGATGGCTGAATGGCATCACAGAGTTGATGGACGTGAGTCTGAGTGAATTCTGGGAGTTGATAATGGACAGTGAGGCCTGGCATGCTGCGATTCATGGGGTTACAAAGAGTTGGACATGACTGAGAGACTGAACTGAACTGAACTGAAATGAAAGGTGTTCATGTAAGGCAATAAGATAGGAAATGGGCTGATTTTACTGCTTGAAGCCAGAGACTTGGGCCAGAATTCCACTGTTCCACTCATGAAGTATGGCTGGGGAAAAGAAAACAGTTGCTACTCATGTCCTGGGGAGATAAGAGGACAGACATTCAGACTCAAGGCCAGGAATGAGGAAAACTGTGCTCTGCCTCTTTGAACATGTCTGACACATCCTCAGTATCTCCACATACCAGAAGTATGTAGGCATCATGAAAAGACTCGGTTCTGGATGAAGAACTCAAGTAGTTGTGTGGGATCAGTTGTAAAAGCACTACAATGGGAGGTGTGTGGGGAAAGATGGTACAAGATGCTTGCAGAAAAAAACAACAGATCAAACTTCAAATAGTTTCTACTCAAAATGAGTCTGATAACAAATATCCCATTTCAAACATACAAAGGTATCTAAGGCTAATAAAGACAATTAAACATATCAAACAATAGATCACAGATTTGCAGAACATCAATGACAAAGAGAAAATCTTAAAAACCACCAAGAAGGAAAGAGAGATAACCCAAACAGTAACAACAGTTAAATACAGGAAAAATATCACCAGGAAAAATAGAATATTGAAGACAACGGGGGTAATACCCTCCATGTACTGAAGTTGAAAAGCTGATACTAGCTGGAAAGGATGGCATTATTCTTCCCATTCTGCATTTTTCCCTGTACCCATGCCCTATGTCATGTAACTTCACAGTTTGCCTCAGTAAATAGAGAATAAAATAAAGTGTTAGTAATTTTAACACTTGAATCCTTTAATGGTTAAAATTAAAATTTTAAGTATTAGGATAAAATTGGATTGTTGGGTGTTCGGTTGATAAAAAAGATTAAACACTTTGTTGTACATGGAAGGACAACAGACATACAAAATACTTTTTTAACTTCTTAAGGAAAGTTAAAGAAAAATAAAAAAAAAATAAAAGAAATAACATGTAGTGCTTCCAAACAGATAGATGGATAAAATAAAGAGATTATGAAAATCTATTAATTTGACAAATGATGTGAAAGAAGAAAAAGAGAATCAAAACAAGAGAATAATAAGGAAAAAAGAAGATATGTCTAAGAGATGGTAAAACATTAAGTCATCCTATTAAAAAAATTCAGATGATTGGTTTGTCCACTAACATGCTCAGTCTCTTTAGTTAACAGGGAAATGAACATACATCCACAGAGATAATAACATAATAAAACTCAATAATTACAATAAAAAGCACATCTGTCACAGGCAAAAATGTTGAACAAAAATGTTGAACATCATATAAAGATAATGGTGGTAATACATTTAATGAATACTCACTACTTAGTGTCACAGTTTAAATTCTGACAACAACCCTAAAAGGAAATTGTTATTATTATTCCCGTTCTTTAGATGTCTCAACTAATGTTTATTTCTAGTAGCCAGCTTTGTATTCTCAGCAAAATTCCTACTAAAGTGTAGAGGAGGAAAAAACCTTCAACCTATCCATATACTGTCTTTCTTTCTCTCCCTTTTTCTATTTTAGCAGATTTTTCTTCTTTTACTGAGCAGCAAGACCAAAGGAGCTCAGAAAATATTTATACTTAAGCATATTTTTTTTCCTATAGGTACACCAGAGGCCTATGGAGACACCATGATACAATGGTTGATTTCCATTATACAGTGATGCCAAGGGTGGTACGTAGTGCAACACACTATCTTTAGAGGACAGTGCAGAACTTTTTTTTTTTCCCAGAAGCTACAGTTTCCTTATTTGAAAGAATGGCTATAGAATCCTTTTAGGGAGAAAATGATATTTTTTTTTCTTGTAACAAGATGATAAAAGCAGCAATATTTTCCTTACTTTTGATGGATCCCCACAAATAGGTGGTACCCATATGCATATTAAAATATACAAGCAACTCCTGCAGCTCTATTCCAGAAAAAATAAATGACCCAATCAAAAAATGGGCCAAGGACTAAACAGACACTTCTCCAAAGAAGACGTACAAATGGGTAACAAACACATGAAAAGATGCTCAACATCACTTATTATTAGAGAAATGCAAATCAAAGCCACAATGAGCTACCATCTCACACCGGTCAGAATGGCTGCTATCCAAAAGTCTGCAAAAAATAAATGCTGGAGAGAGTGTGGAGGAAAGAGACCCTTCTTACACTGTTGGTGGGAATGCAAACTACTACAGCCACTATGGAGAACAGTGTGGAGATTCCTTAAAAAACAGGAAATAGAACTGCCATATGGACCCAGAAATCCCACTGCTGGGCATACACACTGAGGAAACCAGAATTGAAAGAGACATGTGTAACCCAATGTTCATTGCAGCACTATTTATAATAGCCAGGACATGGAAGCAACGTAGACATCCATTGGCAGACGAATTGATTAGAAATCTGTGGTACATATACACAATGGAATATTACTCTGCCATTGAAAAGAATACATTTGAATCAGTTCTAATGAGGTGGATGAAAATGGAGCCTATTATACAGAGTGAAGTAAGTCAGAAAGAAAAATACCAATACAGTATACTAATGCATATATAGGGAATTTAGAAAGATGGTAACAATAACCCTGTATGCGAGACAGCAAAAGAGACACAGATGTAAAGAACAGTCTTTTGGACTCTGTGGGAGAAGGCGAGGGTGGGATGATTTGAGAGAATAGCACTGAAACATGTATATTATCATATATAAAACAGATTGCCAGTCAGGTTCAATGCACGAGACAGGGTGCTCGGGGCTGGTGCACTGGGATGACCCAGAGGGATGGGATGGGGAGGGAGGTGGGGAGGGGGGTTCAGGATGGGGAACACATGTACACCCATGGCTGATTCATGCCAATGTATGGCAAAACCACTACAATATTTTAAAGTAATTAGTCTCCAATTAAAATAAATAATTTTTTAAATAAATAAAAATGAAATACTAGATTCATAAACAGCGCTTCCAAAGGAGGTGATTCTGTTAGTCACTCAGTCATGTCTGACTCTTTGAGGCCCCATGATCCGTAGCCTGCCAGCCTCCTCTGTACATGGAATTCTCCAGGCAAGAAGACTGGAGTGGGTTGCCATTCCCTTCTCCAGGGGATCTTCCTGACCAGGGATTGAACCCAGTCTCATACACTGCTGGCAGATTCTTTACCTTCTGAGCCACCAGTATTGCCAATTTTAACTGAACCTTACCTCCAGACTTTAAATAATGTTGGACCAGTTGAAAGAATGAAACTTGCAACTGGAGGCAAATTTCTTTGAAAAGAGTTGCAGTGCATTTCTTCTAATTTTCCCAACATGGCAGAAGAGAGGGGACCTCCTTTTTACTTTTAGTTATGTGAGTATGGTTTCATCTCACTCTACAAGGAGCTTGAAGTGAAGCGAAGTGAAGTGAAGTCGCTCAGTCATGTCTGACTCTTTGCGACCCCATGGACTGTAGCCTACCAAGCTCCTCTGTCCATGGGATTTTCCAGGTAATAGTACTGGAATGGATTGCCATCTCATTCTCCAGAGGATCTTCCCGACTCGGGGATCAAACCTGGGTCTCTTGCATTGTAGACAGATGCTTTACCATCTGAGCCACCAGGGAGCATAACTTATGTCTTAGGACTTGTGTCTGAAAAACTTCCCTAAAAGTGATGATTGTGGATGGCTAGTTTCAGACGGTAGAGCAAGGGGAAGTAGTCCTTTCAGGAATATCTGAAATACATGGGTGGTAAGGGTTTCCCATTGGTGTGCATGAGCATAAGGGGGAACTTGGACTAAACTTAAATGGACTTTCCCACAGTTTGGCACTTGGTGAAGGAGACAGTCCATGTAGAATGGACCACAGGAAACCAGCAGCTGGTAGGGGAATGCTATGCCAGATGAATCTGGGCCTGAATTAAAGGAAAAATATAGCCCTTATGACCACACAGTGGAAGTGAGAGATAGATTGAAGGGATTAGATCTGATACACAGAGTGTCTGAAGAACTATGGAGGGAGGTTCAAGACATTGTACAGGATGCAGTGAATAAGACCATCCCCAAGAAAAAGAAATGCAAAAAGGCAAAATGGTTGTCTGAGGAGGCCTTACAAATAGCTATGAAAAGAAGAGAAGTGAAAGGCAAAGGAGAAAAGGAAACATATACCTATTTGAATGCAGAGTTCAAAAGAAGAGCAAAGAGAGATAAGAAAGCCTTCCTTCATGATAAATGCAAAGAAATAGAGGAAAACAATAGAATGGGAAAGACTAGAGATCTCTTCAAGAAAATTAGAGATACCAAGGGAACATTTCATGCAAAGATGGGCTCGATAAAGGACAGAAATGGTATGGACCTAACAGAAGCAGAAAATATTAAGAAGAGGTGGCAACAATACACAAAAGAACTATACAAAAAAGATCTTCAAACCCAGATAATCACAATGGTGTGATCACTCACCCAGAGCCAGACATCCTGGAATGCGAATATGTGGACCTTAGGAAGCATCACTATGTACAAAGCTAGTGGAGCTGATGGAATTCTAGTTGAGTCATCTCAAATCCTAAAAGATGGTGCTGTGAAGGTGTTGCACTCAACATGCCAGCAAATTTGGAAAACTCAGCACTGGCCACAGGACTGGAAAAGATCAATCTTCATTTCAATCCCAAAGAAAGCCAATGCCAAAGAATGCTCAAACTGCCACACAGTTGTGCTCATCTCACACACTAGCAAAGTAATGCTCAAAATTCTCCAAGCCAGGCTTCAACAGTACATGAACCAAGAACTTCCAGATGTTCGAGCAGATTTAGAAAAGGCAGAGGAATCAGAGATCAAATTGCCAACATCTGTTGGATCATTGAAAAAGCAAAAGAGTACCGGAAAAACATCTACTTCTGCTTTATTGACTATGCCAAAGCCTTTGACTGTGTGGATCACAATAAACCGTGGAAAATTCTGAAAGAGATGGGAATACCAGACCACCTTACCTGCCTCCTGAGTAATCTGCATGCAGGTCAAGAAGCAAAATTTAGAACTGGACATGGAACAACAGACTGGTTCCCAATCAGGAAAGGAGTATGTCAAAGCTGTATATCGTCACCCTGCTATTTAACTTTTGTGCAGAATACATCAAGAGAAATGCTGGGTTGGATGAAGCACAAGCTGGAATCAAGACTGCAAGGAGAAGTATCAATAACCTGAGATATGCAGATGACACCACCCTTATGGTAGAAAGCCAAGAGGAACAAAAGAGCTTCTTGATGAAAGCAAAAGAGGAGTTAAAAAGCTGGCTTAAAACTCAACATTCAGAAAGCTAAGATCATGGCATGATCCATGTCCCATCACTTCATGGCAAATAGATGTGGAAACAGTTGAAAAGCTGACTTTAATTTTGGGGGCTCCAAAATCACAGCAGATGGTGACTGCAGCCATGAAACTAAAAGATGCTTGCTCCTTAGAGGAAAATTTATGACCAACATAGACAGCTTATTAAAAAGCTGAGACATTACTTTGCCAACAAAGGTATATCTAGTCAAAGCTATTGTTTTTCCAGTAGTCATGTATGAATGTGAGTGTTGGGCTATGAAGAAAGCTGAGTGCAGAAGAATTTATGCTTTTGGACTGTGGTGTTGGAGAAGACTCTTAAGAGTCCCTTGGACTGCAAGCAGATCCAACCAGTCCATCCTAAAGGAAATCAGTCCTGAATATTCATTGGAAGGACTGATGGTTAAACTGAAACTCCCATACTTTGGCCACCTAATGTGAAGAACTGACTCCTTGGAAAAGACCCTGATGTTGGGAAAGATGGAGGACAGGAGGAGAAGGGGATGACAGATGAGATGGTTGAATGCCATCACCAACTCAATGGACATGAGTTTGAGTAAAATCTGGGAGTTAGTGATGGAGAGGGAGGCCTGGCATGCTGCAGAGGTCACACAGAGTCAGATATGACTGAGCAACTCAACTGAACTGACATAGCCTTCAGAGGGCTTTCCAGTGGTAAAGAAGATGTGGGAGATCCCTGACACAGAAGATGTGGGTTCGATCCCTGATTCAGGAAGATTCCTTGGAGAAGGAAATGATAACGACAACCTACTTCAGTACTCTTGCCTGGAGAATATGATTAACAGAGGAGCTTGGTGGGCTATAGTCCTTGGGGTCACAAAAAGTTGGACACAACTTAGCTACTGAGCAGCAACGACAATAGCCTTGAGAACAAAAGAATCTTCCAAACACTCATGAATAAAACACAAAAGAATAGAAATGACTCAAATTTAAGACATCTGTCATCCTAGAGGACTAACACTGAATTATTTGACTTCCAATCAAGGCCAAACCTTCCTGCTCTTTACGTCTCGTCCTCTACTCTCAACACTGAAGGGAGCAGAGCTCTTTTCTGTGGAGGAGGAAGAGAAGGGCAGTGAGATATAGAGTCAAGTAGAAGTGAATTTAACTCGGATGACCATTATATCTACTACAGTGGGAAGAAATTCCTTAGAATAAATGGAGTAGCCTTCATGGTCAACAACAGAGTCTGAAATGCACTACTTGGATGCAATCTCAAAAATGACAGAATGGTCTCTGTTCACTTCCAAGGCAAACCATTCAATATCACAGTAATCCAAGACTATGCTCCAACCAGTAACACTGAAGAAGCTTAAGTTGAACAGTTCTATGAAGACCTACAAGACCTTTTAGAACTAACACCCAAAAAAATGTTCTTTTCATTATAGGGGGCTAGAATGCAAAAGTAGGAAGTCAAGAAACACCTGGAGTAACAGGCAAATTTGGCCTTGGAGTACGGAATGAAGCAGGGCAAAGGCTAATAGAGTTTTGCCAAGAGAACGCACTGATCATAGCAAACACCCTCTTCCAACAACACAAGAGAAGACTCTACACATGGACATCATCAGATGCTCAACACTGAAATCAGATTGATTATATTCTTTGCAGCCAAAGATGGAGAAACTCTATACAGTCAACAAAAACAAGACCAGGAGCTGACTGTGGCTCAGATCATGAACTCCTTATTGCCAAATTTAGACTTAAACTGAAGAAAGTAGGGAAAACCACTAGACCATTCAGGTATGACTTAAATCAAATCCAGGATTTAAGGGACTAGATCTGATAGATAGAGTGTCTGATGAACTATGGAATGAGGTTCATGGCATTGTACAGAAGACAGGGATCAAGACCGTCCCCATGGAAAAGAAATGCAAAAAAGCAAAATGGCTGTCTGGGGAGGCCTTACAAATAGCTGTGAAAAGAAGAGAATTGAAAAGCAAAGGAGAAAAGGAAAGATATAAGCATCTGAATGCAGAGTTCCAAAGAATAGCAAGGAGAGATAAGAAAGACTTCCTCAGTGATCAATGCAAAGAAATAGAGGAAAACAACGGAATGGGAAAGACTAGAGATCTCTTCAAGAAAATTAGAGATATGAAGGGAACATTTCATGCAAAGATGGGCTCAATAAAGGACAGAAATTGTATGGGCCTAACAGAAGCAGAAGATATTAAGAAGAGGTGGCAAGAATACACAGGAGAACTGTCCAAAAAAGAGCTTCATGACCAAGATAATCACGATAGTGTGATCACTCACCTAGAACCAGACATCCTAGAATGTGAAGTTAAGTGAGCCTTAGAAAGCATCACTAGGAACAAAGCTAGTGGAGGTGATGGAATTCCAGTTGAGCTATTTCAAATCCTGAAAGATGATGCTGTGAAAGTGCTGCACTCAATATGCCAGCAAATTTGGAAAACTCAGCAGTGGCCACAGGACTGGAAAAGTCAGTTTTCATTCCAATCCTAAAGAAAGGCAATGCCAAAGAATACTCAAATTACCGCAGCGTTTCACTCATCTCACACACTAGTAAAGTAATGCTCAAAATTTTTCAAGCCAGGCTTCAGCAATATGTGAACTGTGAACTTCCAGATGTTCAAGCTGGTTTTAGAAAAGGTAGAGAAACCAGAGATCAAATTGGCAACATCCACTGGTTCATGGAAAAAGCAAGAGAGTTCCAGGAAAACATCTGCTGCTGCTGCTGCTGCTGCTGCTGCTGCTGCTGCTGCTGCTGCGTCGCTTCAGTCGTGTCCAACTCAATGCGACCCCATAGACGGCAGCCCACCAGGCTCCCTCGTCCCTGGGATTCTCCAGGCAAGAACACTGGAGTGGGTTGACATTTCCTTCTCCAATGCGTGAAAGTGAAAAGTGAAAGTGAAGTCGCTCAGTTGTGTCCGACACTGTACGACCCCATGGACTGCAGCCCACCAGGCTCCTCCGTCCCTGGGATTTTCCAGGCAAGAGTACTAGAGTGGGGTATCATTGCCTTCTCCGAGGAAAACGTCTATTTCTGCTTTATTGACTATGCCAAAGCCTTTGACTGTGTGGATCACAATAAACTGTGGAAAACTCTTTAAGAGATGGGAATACCAGACGACCTGACCTGACTCTTGAGAAATCTATATGCAGGTCAGGAAGCAACAGTTAGAACTGGACATGGAACAATAGACTGGTTCCAAACAGGAAAAGAACTACATCAAGGCTGTATATTGTCACCCTGCTTATTTAACTTATATGCAGAGTACATCGTGAGAAACGCTGGGTTGGATGAAGCATAAGCTGGAATCAAGATTGCCGGGAGAAATATCAATAACCTCACATATGCAGATGACACCATCCTTATGGCAGAATATGAAGAAGATCTAAAAAGCCTCTTGATGAAACTGAAAGAGGAGAGTGAAAAACTTGGTTTAAAACTCAACATTCAGAAAACTCAGATCATGGCATCTGGTCCCATCTCTTCACGCTCAATGAATGGGGAAAACAGTGGAAACAGTGTCAGACTTTGTTTTTTGGGGCTCCAAAACCACTGCAGATTGTGATTGCAGCCATGAAATTAAAAGATCCTTACTCCTTGGAAGGAGAGTTATGATCAACCTAGATAGCATATTAACAAAAGCAGAGACATTACCTTGCCAACAAAGGTCCATCTAGTCAAGGCTATGTTTTTTCCAGTAGTCATGTATGGATGTGAGAGTTAGACTGTGAAGAAAGCTGAATTGATGCTTTTGAACTGTGGTGTTGGAGAAGACTCTTGAGAGTCCCTTGGACTGCAAGGAGATCCAACCAGTCCATCCTAAAGATCAGTCCTGGGTGTTCATTGGAAGGACTGATGCTGAAGCTGAAACTCCAATACTTTGGCCACCTCATGCATAGAGTTGACTCATTGAAAAAGACTCTGATGGTGGGAGGGATTGGGGGCAGGAGGAAAACGGGACAACAGAGGATGAGATGGCTGGACGGTATCACCAACTCAATGGACATAAGTCTGGCTAAACTCTGGGAGTTAGTGATGGACAGGAAGGCATGATATGCTGTGATTCATGGGGTCGCAAAGAGTTGGACATGACTGAGCGACTGAACTGAGCTGAACTGAACTGACTGAAGTAATTAGAGCAAGAGATATCTGGGAAACTAAGACACAGGACATTCTTCCTTTCTGAAATTATTAATGAAGAGTAATTGCTGGTTATGACATGCAAAGGACGAGCAGTTTAGGATGTACACTTTAGTATTGGAATGTTAAGCCAAAGAAAGACTGAACTCAGAAAACTGGAAAATACAAGCATATCCAAGTGACTTCCACCTCTGTTAAATATACAGAAAATATCACAGAACACTTACTATTAGATTAATAGGAGCTGCTGCTGTGGCTAAGTCGCTTCAGTCGTGTCCAACTCTGTGCATCCCACAGATGGCAGCCCACCAGGCACGCCATCCCTGGGTTTCTCCAGGCAAGAACGTTGGAGTGGGTTGCCATTAATAGGAGCATATTCTAGTAAATCACTTTCTAAACAAAATGCAGGCTAATTAATGCCCAGTACATACATCCAACTGACACCTTATGCTATTGAACATTTATTTGATCAGTCAGAAGAAAATGGATGCAAAATCACTGAGTGATAAGGTTCTTATTTATTTGGTCTTATGCCTTAGAATAGTGTTTGGCTACTGTTTCACTTTTCACTTTCATGCATTGGAGAAGGAAATGGCAACCCACTCCAGTGTTCTTGCCTGGAGAATCCCAGGGACGGGGGAGCCTGGTGGGCTGCCGTCTATGGGGTCCCGCAAAGTCGGACACGACTGAAGGGACTTAGCAGCAGCAGCAGCTGTGTTATCTTCATGAGATTCAGAGATGTTAAGTGAAGCTAGTTTTCAAGTGTCACTCTTGGCAAGTGAGATATCCCTTTTATAAAAATATCTGCTGAGCTTTGACACTGAGACTGAAGTGTGTGTCCATATAACTGCCGGAATGTGAATATGTCTTTGTTCATCCTGATTCACAGATCCTTCAGTCAACAAAAGTGCTTTACAGATGAGCAATTCACAACTGCAAAATCAAAGGTGGTGCATCAAGCTATCTTTCTCCAAGGACCACTGATCATCTTACCTTGAGAAACCAGTAAACTAGACATTGTTATGCCATTTCCAGATCTCTGTCAGAATGTTTGTGTGTGACCATTGTCATTCTCTGAGAGAAGAATGTTTCGTGGAAACCAATGATAGCACCAGATTAGCCACTGATTCACAGGAAAACATATTCCATTCCCCCCACCCCCACCCCTCATCTAACAGCAGTATGTATCTACAGAAGTCAGGAAACTTTATTTCTTTGGGGGGTTTATGAAATGTTACCTTGTGAGCTGACCTTGACACTTTATTATTGATAATACATATTTTAAACCATAACTTCTCTATTAGGTTCTCATATGATACTGTTTTTCATTTTTAGTAACAAAAGCAATTTCAAATCAGATCTCTATAAAACAGTCCAAAACCTTGGTATATATGGTTATGGCCAAGCAGTCACATGATAGAGCCTCTAGATATGTTTAATGAATTTTTTCATACTTGATAAGGCCAAAATGATATTTGTACACTAAACATGCTTTTATATTTTCCCCATGTCTCTTCTGGGGGCAAGTTCTAAATCTAAAAATAAAAAAGGAAAAAAAATCAGAAAGTTTGCAAATTGCTGGAACAGGGATGATTCTGGCTGACAGGAATCATCCCAGAATATTTTTGTAAATATCAGGAAGTCTTCCAAACAAGTTTGAGCTCAATGTTTTGGCTCAGCTGTCTAATCCCTAAGCAACATAGGCCATCAAGGAAACAACCTGCATTTTCAGACATAACAGTAAGAAAGAACTTATGCCTGTCGCTGAGTACTCAGTGTCTTGTGTAGCATGTTGAAAACTACCTCTCTTCAATTTACAGGCGCCCTAGCCTAATTTAACATGTCAAAGGTCCTAATTTCTAATTTGCTAAGCAATTTATCACATATTACCTTCACTCTCTCAAGTCAGATCAAATGCTACCACCAAATCATGGCAATGAATCTAGATGTGAGGAACTTTGTGATTAGTTCACTGGGAGAATTTATCATTAAATATTAGAAATATACCTTCAATTCAAAATATAAGGTTTATATTATATTACATAATTATTTGAGTAATATATGTGGAAAAATATGCAAAAAGGAACAGGGAAATACCTGACCTATCTTTCCCGAATCGATTAAAGTTAAATTAAATGTTATTTAGAATTCAGCTTCATGTAATAAAACTCTCGGGTTATGCATAGAAATATTTGAGAGTACTTAGAAATTTTGCACAATTTTTTTCCAATAGAAAGATGTTCTGAAATAACAGAGCATATGTCTAAATTTAAGAGACAGAGATTTCCTCTTTATCTAAACTGTGTACTGTTTGTGAGTGCTTCCCTCATAGCTCAGTAGGTAAAGAGTCCACCTACAATGCAAGAAACCCCAGTGTGATTCCTGGGTTGGGAAGATCTGCTGGAGATGGGATAGGCCACCCACTCCAGTATTCTTAGGCTTCCCTTGAGGCTCAGCTGGTAAAGAATCTGGCTGGAATGCAGGAGACCTGAGTTCAATCCCTGGGTTGGAAAGATCCCCAGAGAAGGGAAAAGCTACCCACTCCAGTATTCTGGCCTCGAGAATTCCAAGGACTGCATAGTCCATGGGGTCAGAAAGAGTTGGAAACGACTGAGCCCACTTTCACTTTCACTGAACTGTGTAAGGGGACAAAAGGCAGACAAAGGAGGAATTATGCTCTCATTGTTTGCTTAGTGAGGACAACTGACACCTGAAAATCACTACTTCTGGAGTCAGACAGCTTGGATTCATATCCATGATCTGTGGTTTATTAATGACAATTTTGTAAGTCAGTATAAGTGGGATAGTACAGAATAGTTCAGTTCAGTTCAGTTCAGTTCAGTCGCTCAGTCGTGTCCGACTCTTTGTGACCCCATGAATCGCAGTATGCCAGGCCTCCCTTTCCATCACCAACTCCCAGAGTTCACTCAGATTCACGTCCATCGAGTCAGTGATGCCATCCAGCCATCTCATCCTCTGTCGTCCCTTTCTCCTCCTGCCCCCAATCCCTCCCAGCATCAGAGTCTTTTCCAGTGAGTCAACTCTTTGCATGAGGTGGCCAAAGTACTGGAGTTTCAGCTTTCACATCATCCTCTCCAAAGAAATCCCAGGGCTGATCTCCTTCAGAATGGACTGATTGGATCTCCCTGCAGTCCAAGGGACTCACAAGAGTCTTCTTCAACACCACAGTTCAAATGCATCAATTCTTTGGCACTCAGCCTTCTTCACAGTCCAACTATCACATCCATACATGACCACTGGAAAAACCATAACCTTGACTAGATGGACCCTTGTTGGCAAACTAATGTCTTTGCTCTTCAACATGCTATCTAGGTTGGTCACAACCTTTCTTCCAAGGAGTAAGTGTCTTTTAATTTCATGGCTGCAGTCACCATCTGCAGTGATTTTGGAGCCCCCCAAAATAAAGTCTGACACTTTCCACTCTTTCCCCGTCTATTTCCCATGAAGTGATGGGACCGGATGCCATGATCTTCGTTTTTTGAATGTTGAGCTTTAAGCCAACTTTCTCACTCTCTACTTTCACTTTCATCAAGAGGCTTTTTAGTTCCTCTTCACTTTCTGCCATAAGGGTGGTGTCATCTGCATATCTGAGGTTACTGATATTTCTCCCTGCAATCTTGATTCCAGCTTGTGCTTCTTCCAGTCCAGTGTTTCTCATGATGTACTCTGCATATAAGTTAAATAAGCAGGGTGACAATATACAGCCTTGACATACTCCCTTTCTAATTTGGAACCAGTCTGTTGTTCCATGTCCAGTTCTAACTGTTGCTTCCTGACCTGCATATAGGTTTCTCAAGAGGCAGGTCAGGTGGTCTGGTATTCCCATCTCCTTCAGAATTTTCCACAGTCTATTGTGATCCACACAGTCACTATCTCACAAATGTGGTGATGGGATAGTTACTATCTCACAAATGTGACAATGGAACTGCACCACTGGTTGTTATTTTAAGTCCCAAGAACATGCATGGTAAAGAAGATGATAAAAGGATGATGTTCCAAAACTCTACAACAAAGTAATGATAGTCTTCGAGTAGAAATGGTGACAAGCCATGAGAAGCTGGAAATTGGGTATAGTAGTGTGTGAGTGAGCAAAGAGGGATGAAGATACGGTCAGTCACTCAGTTGTGTCCAACTCTTTGCAAAACTATGGACCACAGCCTGCCAGGCTCCTCTGTCCGTGGATTTCTCCAGGCAAGAATACTAGAGTGGGTAGCTATTCCTTTCTCCAAGGGATCTTCCCAACCCAGGGATCAAACCCATGTCTCTTGCATTGCAGGCAGATTCTTTATCACTAGAGCAACCTAAACAAAGAGAAGAAAGTATTAATTAGGGCTTGTAACAGGTAGGTGTATGTCTTATATTTAAGGCTATTTGTTAGGTACTGCACAAAGCACATGGTGCCAGAGAGAAAGAGTATTTTTTTTAAAATATTCACTAATTTATTTAGATAATTTTCTCTCACATAATTATCTACCTCATCATTTAAGAGTAAAGTGTTAATAATGAAGACTAATCAATTTCTATAAGTTACTCCCTGAATTCCCCTGCATTAAGTCATTTAATGTTATTAGGACAATCTTTGAAAAGAGAGCTGGATTCAAATTCACACTTTTCCTGTTATTATACCTTGTATAATACTTCTGAGCCTTAGTTTTCTGTCTGTAAAATGGGAAATATATACTTTGTTGAGCTATTATAAAGATGAATGAAATACTATATTAAAGCACTTAATACAGTGCCTAGTAATGGTAGAAACTCAACAAAATTATTATTATCCCTCCCATTAATAAAGTGACACATTAATAAAAAGTTTACCAATAAGAAGTGACACAAAAATCATCTCTTCTATCATCTAATATAAAATTCTAGGGCTGGTGCATGGGGATGACCCAGAGAGATGTTGTGGGGAGGGAGGTGGGAGGGGGGTTCATGTTTGGGAATGCATGTAAGAATTAAAGATTTTAAAATTTAAAAAATAAAAAACTAAAAAAAAATTCTAAGAATTAAAAATATTTTCACAAATTAACCTTATCTCAGTGGCAACAGACATTTGTGCATCCATTAAACAAATTTTACTGAACACATGCTATGTTCCCAGCATGGGATGATAAACAAAATGACTTGGTCTGTGATCTACTGGTGATTTGAATCTCTTGAGATTAAAAGTATGCTAAAAGACAACTACAGTAAATGGTGATTAGTGCTACCCCTGGAGGTGTTGATGTGAATGAGCACCTAACCCAGACATGTAAGGAAAGCTGAGTTTAGATATCCTCATTTAGTTCAGTTCAGTCGTTCAGTCATGTCTGAGTCTTTGTGGCTCCATGGACTGCAGCAAGCCAGGCTTCCCTGTCCATCACCAACTCCCGGAGCTCGCTTAAACTCATGTCCATTGAGCCGGTGATGCCATCCAACCATCCTCTCTCATCCTCTCTCATCCTGCCTTCAATCTTTCCGAGCATCAGGGTCTTTTTCAAGGGGCCAGTTCTTCATATCAGGTGGCCAAAGTATTGGAGTTTCAGCTTTACCATCAGTCCTTCCAATGAACACCCAGGACTGATCTCCTTCAGAATGGACTGGCTGGATCTCCTTGCAGTCCAAGTGACTCTCAAGAGTCTTCTCCAACACCACAGTTCAAAAGTATAAATTTTTTAGCACTCAGCTTTCTTCATAGTCCAACTCCCAACATCCATACATGACTACTGGAAAAACCATAGCTTTGACTAGAGGGACCTTTGTAGGCAAAGTAATGTCTGCTTTTTAATATGCTGTCTATGTTGGTTAGATATCCTAGGTAAGGGTTAAATAAGGAAAGAGAAAGATTCAATTTTTCTAGGAACAATACTGTGACGGCTGAGAAACCAAGCAATGTTATACATTCAAGTGACAGAAAAAAAGACAATCATGTTTGGATTTGAAGAATGTGTAAAAGCGGTAATAAATGAAATTGGAGAGAGAATTTTCAGTTAATATTCCAGGGTTTTATAAATCTTTAGGAATGTGACTTTTTTCAGAGTAATATACAAAGAATAAATTAGAAATAGACTTGCATATTATCCAGCAACCCTACACCTGTTTATTTATGCAAAAGAATTAAAATCAGGGTCTCAGAGAGATACCAGAACTTCCATGTTCATTGCAGCACTATCCAGAATAGTCAAAATGTATAAATAACTAATAGTTTCTCTGGTGGCTCAAAGGGTAAAGAATCAGCCTGAAACGCAGGAGACCCAGGTTTGACCCCTGGATTGGAAAGATCCACTGAAAAACAAAATGGCAACCCACGCCAGTATTCTTGTCTGGAGAATCCCCATGGACAGAGGAGACTGGCACAGTCCATGGGGTCACAAAAAGTTGAACATGACTGAGCAACTAACACTTTCATGGCCTTTGGGGCTTCTCTGGTGGCTCAGTTGGTAAAGAATCCACCTGCGATGCAGGAGACCTGGGTTCGATCCCTGCGTTGGGAAGAGCCCCTGGAGGAGGGCATGACAACTCACTCCAGTATTCTTTCCTGGAGAATCCCCATGGACAGAGGAGACTGGCAGGCTGCAGTCCATGGGGTTGCAAAAGATTAGACATGACTGAAAGACTAACAGAAATGACTAAAGGGCTTCCCAGGCGGCACTAGTGGTAAAGAACCCTCCTGCCAATGTAGGAGTTATAAGAGACATCGGTTCAATCCCTGGGTCTGAAGATCCCCTGGAGGAGTGCACAGCAACCCACTCCAGTATTCTTGCTTGGAGAATCCCATGGACAGGGGAGACTGACGGGCTGTGGCCCACAGGGTCGAAAAAAGTTGGACACAACAGAAGCGACTTAATGCATGTGCATAAACAACTAAGACACCTATCAACAGATGAACAGATAAAGAAAATATCATATACATACAGTGGGATATTATTCTGTTTTAAATTAGAAAATTCTGCAATATGCAACAACATGGATGAACACTGAGGACATAATAAGTGAAATAAGTAAGTCACAGACAAACGCTGCATAATTCTACTAACAAGAGGTATCTAAAATAGTCAAATTCATAGACTCAAAGATCAGGATGGTGTTCACCAGGGATTCAGAGAAAGGGTAAATGAGGAGTCGATAATCAATGGGTATAGTTTCAGTTAAGCAAGATAAATAAGCTTGAAACGTCTGTTGTACAATATTGTACCTATAGAAAATATTGTATTTAAAGTTTTGTTAACAAGGTAGATCTCTTGTTAATTGTTTATCAAAATAGTTTTTTTTTTTAAAGGAATGGACACAGTTTAACATAAATTATATTTTCTATAAAACTTTTTCAAAAGCATTTCAAAAACATTTCACAAATCTAGAAATTCTAATATAGAGCCCAAGATTTGAAATCTCCCATGGAAAGAACGATAACATACTGGCCACCAGAACGTGACACTCTTAAGCTTTTCAGCTCTGCATAATATAATGTTTGCTGCTGCTAAGTCACTTCAGTCATGTCAGGCTCTGTGCGACCCCATAGACGGCCTCTTACCAGGCTCCTCTGTCCCTGGGATTCTCCAGGCAAGAACACTGGAGTGGGTTGCCATGTCCTTCTCCTTTGCATGAAAGTGAAAAGTGAAAGTGAAGTCGCTCAGTCGTGTCCGACTCTTAGTAACCCCATGGACTGCAGCCTACCAGGCTCCTCCGTCCATGGGATTTTCCAGGCAAGGGTACTGGAGTGGAGTGCCATTGCCGTTTATCTTGAAAAAAATTTTAATACTAAGGTATGCCATTTGCTTTTCTCATGGGTTAATGTCTACTCAGATGGAATGTATCAGAAATAAGATGTTTTCTTTTGTGAGTTAGGCTATCAGCTGAACAGGGTTAGAACTGTTCAATTGGAAGCCACTCAAATGGTGACACCAAACTTGGACACAAATGCTGACCTCTGTCTTGCTCCTAAAACACGACTTCTTTTCTCCACAGCCAATAAGGCCATGTTTTTATTTCCTTCAATAACATGATAGATTTCAGTGAGAAAAAAGTAATTCTGCAGCAAATTCTGCAGGCAAGGAATTGAAGAAAATGGGAGGTCCTGTCCATTAGCTCATTTTAAACCCAGGATAAAAGAAAACTGTGGCTTTAAGAAGAAATAGAGAAACAGGATCAAACTCATTTTGGATTTTAACTTTAAAAAGTCTTACTTTCTGCTGATTCAGTTGAATAAAGTGTTTTGCCCTTTGCCTTTCACTCTTTTCAGCTCTAAACTTTTTGCTGTCATTCTATTCTATATACTGACCACTTACATTTCTTATTTTGAAATGTTCACGATTTTTACAGGGGGAAAAAAAAACCTCTCAGACACATTATTAGCATCTTGAATAACTGAAGAAAGTAAAGGACTTGAAATTTTGTTTTCTGAGATTTTATCTATTTACCCATCTTAGAGAATTTGTGAACACAAAAGGTTACAAGGAATACAATTCAAATCTTACAAACTTTGCTACTTGGCTTGGTATTCACACTAATCAGCTTATCTGATTATCCTAACTCAAACTTTCTTTTATCTCTATTAGCCATTTCAATCTCTTAAAGATTTCCCATAAATTGTTAATACTTCCCTTTAGGCTTTAGTTTCTGTTCCCACAATCATAGATTCAAATTAAGTGGTGAAAGCCTTTGCTAATTCAATAAAGGATATTTCAGTAGCAAATAATGAGAGATCCCCAAAGTACTATAAAATGTTACATTAAATGTAGCATCAATACCTGCACTGGCCAAACTCTCCACAGATGAATCTTCCCAACCAAAGATCTGTTCCCTAGTGTAAGGACGGTTCTTAGGAAAGTGGGAAATACGCTGAGTAACAGCATGGAGTCAGCACATGCAAGATGCTTTGTCTCTCAGTAATTCCTGCTCTGTAGTGGGATTGACTTAACATTCATATTAGTTGTCCTCAAACTCCTCAAAGTTCATGATCCGTAGTAACTTTTCTTCTCTGGTCAACTATAAACCCAATGTTTCCAATTCCCCTGTGAGTTTTTCACTTTGGCTCTACTTAAAACCTCTTTAAAATACTTTTTTAAATTGCATTCAATAAATACAACAAATAATGATTGCATCATCCCTCAAAAAATTCACATGTTGACAGACTTTAACTTATAGGCCAACTAAGAAAATCAAGAAAAAAGGTTAAACAAGAAACCACAATTTGAACAGAGAAGCTTAACAATTTCAACTATATGCTTACAAAACTATAATGCTTGGATCATTAGCTTGTAGTAGTTGATTGAATTCAGACTTTCTCATAAATTAAGCATTTTCAGTAATGTTACAAGAGAAGGCAATGGCACCCCTCTCCAGTACTCTTGCCTGGAAAATCCCATGGACGGAGGAGCCTGGAAGGCTGCAGTCCTTGGGGTCGTTGAGGGTCGGACACGACTTAGCGACTTCACTTTCACTTTTCACTTTCATTCATTGGAGAAGGAAATGGCAACCCACTCCAGTGTTCTTGCCTGGAGAATCCCAGGGACTGGGGAGCCTGGTGGGCTGCCGTTTCTGGAGTCGCACAGTCGGCCACGACTGAAGTGACTTAGCAGCAGCAGGAGTAATGTTACAAAACCAAACTAACATCTTTAAAAGTTTTCAACTCCTCTTTAAGAACATTTTTCCCTCTCCTTACCCTGTGCTGTTTCTTATGAAATAATTGAAAACAGGAGTGGCTTTCTCTGTTTAAATTGATCATTTGTAGGCAATTTTCACTTAAATAACTAGCCATGATGATATTAAGTCTTCAAGACATGTACTGACTTAGGCATACTCAGAAAAAATAAAGGAAGGAAGAAAAAAAATTAAAAGACCGGGTGTTCCTTTGCTCACACCTATGGCAGGGAGAAAGAGCTCTGAGAACAGATCATGAAACAGACACAGATGTGAAAACATGTGGTTGCTACCAGCAGCTGCCATTCAGTGATGTCCATGGAGATAAAGTTCATAATGTATAACACCTTGAAATTATATAAATCACAGAAATTTTAACAACTAGGCTGCAGTTTCTCCCTTTTTGTTAAGTGGAGTCTCCTGGTTAAGAAAAAGTGAACAGTTCATAGCCGTGTGAGCATACGTTTGGTGTTTGGGTTCTTGTGTGTTCATTTCGTGTGACTACGCATATATTTCTTAGCTTCTGCTGTCATATTCACACTGTCAGAGATAAATTGAAATCGCCCCTGAAGAAACTCAAGCAAAACAGAAGCGAAAAAGAGATGGAAGAGAGGAAAAGGAAGAAAAAGAGCTAGAATGTTTTTGTATTTATTTTACTTAGGGTGCTGTAAATGAGTAATAATGAAATATGCTATGGACAGAGAAGCCTGACATGCTACAGTCCATGGGGTCGCAAGAGTCGGACACAACTTAGCAACTAAACCACCACCACATACACGTTACTTCAATATTTAAGAAGAAATTCAATGAAGGTGGTCAAAAGGTACAAACTTCCAGCTATAAGATAAATAAGTACTAGAGATGTAATGCACAACATGATCAGTATAATTAACATTGCTATATGTGAAGAGAGTAAATCCTAAGAGTTCTCATCACAAAGGAAGCGTATTTTTTTATTTCATTTTGTATGTACGTGAGATGATGAATAATCAGTAAACTCATGGCAATTATTTCATAATGTATGGAATTATGCTGTGCACCTTAAACTTATACAGTGCTGTAGGTCAATTATATCTCAATAAAACTGTCAGAAATTAAAACAACAGCTATTTCCAAAATATTATTTCTATATATAAAGAGAAATATCTGTGAAGTCTCACACTTAAAGAATTACTTAACTCTTCATGGTCTGGAACATGAAATAACTCTATAACAAAAGGCTCCCCAATGTTAAAAGCAGATGAGATATCAGAATGAGGGTATTCTGGGAGCATGATTATAGTTTATAAACCATCAAGAACCTGATTATGTTTTCCTCCTACTTTAGGAAGCTATGTTGTCAGATGGATTCCTAAATGTAAAACAGTCATATCCCTTTTGGTTCTGTAAGCTGACTCCAGTTTCTCCAAAATTTTTGGACAAAATATTTCTGATCTTTTCTCCCCTGGGTTGCTTACAACGAAGCCATCTGCTGTAACCTCTATATACCAGTGTTAGTACTGTTCTCATGTTATCTCAGCACCAGTGACAAGGTACCTAACTGCCTGACTTTGTATTGCACATTATTGTTCTGAATTAACCAGACAGGGTAGAGGAAAGTTTAGAAAGCAAACAATGAAATATTTAAAGATTAGTGAAAACAGGAGAATAGCTTAGAATAACGTTGCTTAGAATACTTCATTTCACCTTTCCAAGCCAAATTCACAAATCCTTATCCAAAACCTTTGGCTCCATCATGTTTCAGGATAAAGATTTTCTTTTTTTTCAATTTTGGAAAGTTAGATGGTGTCTTTACTACCTATTAGGGAAGGCTTGCAGCAGGTTCTAGGCAACATTCTACAATCAAGCACATTAATAAAACTGCAACAAAATCGTTGAATAATCACACTAAGTAGAATAAAGAATGTAAATAGCCACACAATTGCTCTTGGCCAGTTTTTGCTGCCAAATGAGTTGATTTTTTTGGCTTTGGGTGGGTTGTATACCAGATTATGAATAATGAGTGGCAGACCCATAACTGGTTTTCTTCTAGGTATTTTGAAGGTAATTCTTGAATAATAGCTGCAAATATTAATGCAATGTACTAAAATCCCCAAAACTTGTTGGCTTGAGTCCTTAACATTTATTTATTGAAGTCTTCTATTTGAATAGAGTTTTATTTTTACTCAGAAAGTGTGAAAGTGTAAGTAGCTCAGTTATGTTCAACTCTTTGTGACCCCATGTATGATAGCCCACCAGGCTCCATGGGATTTCCCAGGCAAGAATACTGGAGTGGGTTGCCATTCCCTTCTTCAGGGGATCTTCCCAACTCAGGGATCGAAGCTGGGTCTTCTGCATTGCAAGCAGATTCTTTACTGCTGAGCCACGAGGGATCAGTTACTCAGAAAAGGAAAACATTTTTTGATGTCTTCAAGTAGCTTAAGGATTACAGTACAGGTGCCAGAGTAGCTATTCTCTATTTCTCCTGAAGATAGGATCAATTAAAGTGACATAAGGCTTCAGAACATTGGACTGGAAGAACATTTACTAGCACACTATGACTTTCAGGAATTGTAAGATGTAAAAAGAAAGCATAGATGCTTAGAATCCTTCCCATATACAGAAAGAGAAGAAAAATACAGACCATTGTCTTTGTGGAATGCTTATATTTAGTTTATACTTAAGGGAATGGGCTTGCTGTATTTTTGAGACAATGATAACATTTTAAACCATGTATCCTAATGTGGAGAGACACATCATTGTCACATCATTAATATCTACATTTTTCCTGTTTCCTTACTTAAGTCATTCCCAGCATCCAGAATGTATCCATATCACCATCAGTACAAAATGGTAGCCATTTGGCTAATCTAACGTTTTCACTTACAAGTTTTTATATTTATTATCTTTACATGTGGTTAAAGTGTCTTATTTAAGAAAAATATGTCATTGACAATAGCAGAGTAATGACACAGTCATTGCTTCAATTTGGCTATATAAATGATTGTGATTTAACCTACAGTATTAATAAAAATAAATGATATTACTTTTGGCTCATTACTGCTGATCTAATAAAATGTAATGAATTAAGAAATTTCCTGAGTGAAACAAACTCATAAAAATAACAGTTTACTAATAGTGCTGTAATGCTCAATGTGAATGAATGAAGAAAAATAAGCATTATAACAAAAATATATCTTTAAGAACATGTCTTCCCCATTTCTTTCATCCCCTGTCTTTTAGTGTGAATGTATGTTTTGATGGCATCCATGGAGATCATTATCAGGAAATATAATCTCAAAATGATAGCTTGTTTATATGAAAATTTAAATATCAATTCCAGGAACTTAAAAGTTTCTGGGTAGCTTATATGAATTTAAGGAGAAAGACATATTCCATATTCTAGGGATGCTTATGGCACCGCACTCCAGTACTCTTGCCTGGAAAATCCCATGGATGGTGGAGCCTGGTAGGCTGCAGTCCATGGGGTCGCGAAGAGTAGGACATGACTGAGAGACTTCACTTTCGCTTTTCACTTCCATGCATTGGAGAAGGAAATGGCATCCCACTCCAGTGTTCTTGCCTGGAGAATCCCAGGGACTGGGGAGCCTGGTGGGCTGCCGTCTATGGGGTCGCACAGAGTCTGACACAACTAAAGCAGCTTAGCAGGGATGCTTATGTGCCAAGAACTAACTCTTATTGATGAAACAACATTCAGAAAAGGAAAATCTGCCCCGTCTCACTTTTATTGTATTCTAGAAGGGTCACAAGCGCAGGCAGCTGTGACGGGGCACAATTGCGGCAGAGAGGACCTACCCCACCTCCAAGGTCAGGGGCGGAGGCTGAGAGGAGCTACCCTGTGTCCGCGGTCAGGGGCAGTAGGCAAGAGTGCCAGGCTGTGAGAGCGTAGGAGCAGCCGAGAGGAGCTACCTTCTGACTGAGGCCAGGGGCGGTGGCCCAGAGGAGCAACCCCACATCCAAGGTCAGGAGGGGCGGCGGTGAGGAGAAATCCCTCATCCAAGGTAAGGAGCAGTGGCTGCGCTTTGCTGGACCAGCCGTGAAGAGATACCCCATGTCCAAAGTAAGAGAAACCCAAGTAAGAGGGCAGATGTTGCAAGAGGGCATCAGAGGGCAGACACACTGAAACCATACTCACAGAAAACTAGTCAATCTAATCACACTAGGACCACAGCCTTGTCTAACTCAATGAAGCTAAGCCAAGCCCTGTGGGGCCACCCAAGATGGGTGGGTCATGGTGGAGAGGTCTGACAGAATGTGATCCACTGGAGAAGGGAATGGCAAACCACTTCAGTATTCTTGCCTTGAGAACCCCATGAACAGTATGAAAAGGCAAAATGATAGGATACTGAAAGAGGAACTCCCCAGGTCAATAGGTGCCCAATACGCTACTGGAGATCAGTGGAGATATAACTCCAGAAAGAATGAAGGGCTGGAGCCAAAGCAAAAACAATACCCAGTTGTGGATGTGACTGGTGACAGGAGCAAGATCCCATGCTGTAAAAAGCAATATTGCATAGGAACCTGGAATGTCAGGTCCATGAATCAAGGCGAATTGGAAGTGGTCAAACAGGAGATGACAAGTGAACATTGACATTCTAGGAATCAGAGAGCTAAAATGGACTGGAATGGGTGAATCTAACTCAGATGACCATTATATTTGCTACTGCAGGCAGGAATCCCTCAGAAGAAATGGAGTAGCCTTCATGGTCAACAGAAGAGTCTGAAATGCAGTACTTGGATGCAATCTCAAAAATGACAGAATAATCTCAGTTCGTCTTCAAGGCAAACCATTCAATATCACAGTAATCCAAGTCTATGCCCCAACCAGTAACGCTAACTGACGCAGGATGCAGCATGCTTGGGGCTGGTGCATGGGGATGACCCAGAGAGATGTTGTGGGGAGGGAGGTGGGAGGGGGGTTCATGTTTGGGAATGCGTGTAAGAATTAAAGATTTTAAAATTTTAAAAATAAAAAACTAAAAAAAAAAAAAAAAGAAAGAAAGTGAAACAAACAAAAAAAACAAAACAAAACAAAAAAAAAGAAGCTGAAGCTGAACGGTTCTATAAAGACCTACAAGACCTTTTAGAACTAACACCCAAAAAAGATGTCCTTTTCATTATAGGGGACTGACATGCAAGAGTAGGAAGTCAAGAAACACCTGGGGTAACAGGCAAATTTGGCCTTGGAATGCGGAATGAAGCCGGGCAAAGATTAATAGAATTTTGTCAAGAGAATGCACTGGTCATAGCAAACACCCTCTTCCAACAACACAAGAGAAGACTCTATACATGGACATCACCAGATGGTCAACACCGAAATCAGATTGATTATATTCTTTGCAGCCAAAGATGGAGAAGCTCTATACAGTCAGCAAGAAAAAGACTGGGAGCTGACTGTGGCTCAGATTATGACCTCCTTATGGCCAAATTCAGACTTAAACTGAAGAAAGTAGGGAAAACCACTAGACCATTCAGGTATGACCTAAATCAAATCCCTTATGATTATACAGTGGAAGTGAGAAATAGATTTAAGGGACTAGAACTGATAGATAGAGTACCTGATCAACTATGGACTGAGATTCGTGACATTGTACAGGAGACAGGGATCAAGACGATCTCCATGGAAAAGAAATGCAAAAGGCAAAATGGCTGCCTGGGGTGGCCTTACAAATAGCTGTGAGGAGAAGTGAAAAGCAAAGGAGAAAAGGAAAGATAGAGCATCTGAATGCAGAGTTCCAAAGAATAGCAAGGAGAGATAAGAAAGCCTTCTTCAGCGATCAATGTAAAGAAATAGAGGAAAACAACAGAATGGGAAAGACTAGAGATCTCTTCAAGAAAATTAGAGACACCAAGGGAACATTTCATGCAAATATGGGCTCGATAAAAGACAGAAATGGTATGGACCTAACAGAAGCAGAAGATATTAAGAAGAGGTGGCAAGAATACACAGAACTGCCCAAAAAAGATCTTCACGACCAAGATAATCACGATGGTGTGATCACTCACTTAGAGCCAGACATCCTGGAATGTGAAGTCAAGTGGGCCTTAGAAAGCATCACTAGGAACAAAGCTAGTGGAGGTGATGGAATTCCAGTTGAGCTATTTCAAATCCTGAAAGATGATGCTGTGAAAGTGCTGCACTCAATATGCCAGCAAATTTGGAAAACTCAGCAGTGGCCACAGGACTGGAAAAGGTCTGTTTTCATTCCAATCCCAAAGAAAGGCAATGCCAAAGAATGCTCAAACTACCACACAATTGCACTCATCTCACATGCCAATAAAGTAATGCTCAAAATTCTGCAAGCCAGGTTTTAGCAATACGTGAACTGTGAACTTCCAGATGTTCAAGCTGGTTTTAGAAAAGGCAGAGGAACCAGAGATCAAATTGCGAACATCCACTGGATCATGGAAAAAGCAAGAGAGTTCCAGGAAAACATCTATTTATGCTTTATTGACTATGCCAAAGCCTTTTCTGTCTGGATCACAATAAACTGTGGAAAATTCTGAGAGAGATGGGAATACCAGACCACCTGACCTGCCTCATGAGAAATCTGTAGGCAGGTCAGGAAGCAACAGTTAGAACTGGAGAGGGAACAACAGACTCGTTCCAAATAGGAAAAGGAGTACATCAAGGCTGCAATATTGTCACCCTATTTATTTAACTTATATGCATAGTACATCATGAGAAACACTGCTCTGGAAGAAGAACAAGCTGGAATCAAGATTGGCAGGAGAAATATCAATAACCTCAGATATGCAGATGATACCACCCTTATGGCAGAAAGTGAAGAGGAACTCAAAAGTCTCTTGATGAAAGTGAAAGAGGAGAGTGAATAAGCTGGCTTAAAGCTCAACATTAAAAAAACGAAGATCATGGCATCTGGTCCCATCACTTCATGGGAAATAGATGGAGAAACAGTGGAAACACTGTCAGACTTTATTTTGGGGGGACTCCAAAATCACTGCAGATGGTGACTGCAGCCATGAAATTAAAAGACGCTTATTCCTTGGAAGAAAAGTTATGACCAACCTAGATAGCATATTGAAAAGCAGAGACATTACTTTGCCAACTAAGGTCCATCTAGTTGAGGCTATGGTTTTTCCTGTGGTCATGTATGGATGTGAGAGTTGGACTGTGAAGAAGGCTGAGCGCCAAAGAATTGATGCGTTTGAACTGTGGTGTTGGAGAAGACTCTTGAGAGTCCCTTGGACTACAAGGAGATCCAATCAGTCCATTCTAAAGGAGATCAGCCCTGGGATCTTTGGAAAGCATGATGCTAAAGCTGAAACTCTAGTACTTTGGCCACCTCATGCGAAGAGTTGACTCATTGGAAAAGACTCTAATGGTGGGAGGGATTGGGGGCAGGAGGAGAAGGGGATGACAGATGATGGGTTGGCTGGATGGCATCACCTACTCGATGGACGTGAGTTTGAGTGAACTCCGGAAGTTGGTGATGGACAGGGAGGACTGACGTGCTGTGCTTCTTGGGGTCGCAAAGAGTTGGACACTACTGAGCGACTGAACTGAACTGAACTGAAATGAGAAGAGTCACTCCACCTTTCTCTTAGTGGTTGGCTGATTTTGAGACTAAAGTCTCCCGCTCTCTCCCCACCTCCCTCCTCCCTAACCTCAGTCCCTGTCCAATTCACACATGTTCCCACAAAAAATCATTGCAAGAATACTTGGTCTGTTCCTTCTTATGCCAAAGATGAAGACATTATTTAAATTTCATATTTCTATATGTCTTTTACTTCAAAATATAAGTACATGATTTTTTTCCATACCATTTAAGATCCTAACTGAATTTCTACATTCCTTGATAATACCTTTCTCCTTTTTCTTTTTTTTTCTGTTTAAAAAGTGACGAATGTTAATTGTTGAAAGAGAAAACAGATGCGACTCAAAATTCCCCTGCTTTGTAATAATCACTTTTAATATTTGGTAAATTTTTACTCTTTAAGCCACACATTCTGATGTACAAATAACCCTACTCTTTCTGTTTTGTTTATCTGTAACTATTCTTCATTCATGGTTTTGAGTCCCCATTTCACCAGACTGGCAGACAGACAAATTTGACTTCAAACCTCCAGCATTAGGGTTCTGTCATGGTACCTGGGTCACACACAGCGTCAAGACAGCAAGGATCCCATTGGTTATTGATTATACAGGATACTACTCAAGAGTGATCATGGCTGACTGTTAGTGTCATCACTGAAAAAGTCAGGAAGAGTGAGAATCATATAAAAGGACACACTCACATCTAAAACCATTTATTTGAATGAAAGACAAAGACATAAACATCTGGTAATATCCTGATATGGGACCAAGACTTTACTGATGACTATCTTATCCTTGAATGTGTTTTCATATACTCTGTTCTGTATGGTCTACAGTTTCAAGTATTGGTTTCTTAAAAGTAATATGAAAACTTAGAGATTTCTGTAATCTGAGTGAGGATTATTTTTAAAATTTACATTATCCCACATTTTAAATATATTGTGTCACAAGTGTGTAATTAAATTCAATCTGTTTTTAGAGACCATTATTTAATCTTTCCTAGTCATCAGTTTTATTTTTTTCAGAATAATACTTCCTTTTCACACTTCAATTCCATAAGATTATATAAAATTTAATTAAATTAATTACAAGTGTAAATTCAAGTGGCATAAAGAGATCTTTGAACACTTACATAACTCATGATTGGTAAGCAGACAGTTTAATGGGTGAGAGCAGAAGTAGGAAGCCTGACAATCTCAAGCATTCTCGGTGTGGTGCAATTCTGTGACTAATTTTACAGAGGGAATAATAGTATTGAGTTAATCCAGTGAGTTGGTTAAACAAAAGCTAATAAAATTCTGTCTATTTTCCATTAATTGAGCCATGGTTTTAATAGAATTATTTTAATTTTTTTTCATCTAATAACACATTATATACATAGGCCACAGGTTGAAAAAGTCCTCAGAAATATAATTTCTAATACTTTCATGAGATTTCTTTAAACTGCTGCTTCTAACACAATTTAATCATTCCACAACTGGTTGAAATTAGAATATTTCAAATAATGATTTTACATTTATTGTTAGAAAGATTTTAGAAGTGTAATTATTGAAGCAGGTGAAATATATATTTTAAAATACTCAATATATATTTCCAAATTACTCTTGAGAAAACACTTTCTCAGTCAGTTCAGTTCAGTCGCTCAGTTGCGTCCTACTCTTTGCGACCCCATGAATCGCAGCACGCCAGGCCTCCCTGTCCATCACCAACTCCTGAAGTTCACTCAGACTAACGTCCATTGAGTCGGTGATGCCATCCAGCCATCTCATCCTCTGTCATCCCCTTCTCCTCCTGCCCCCAATCCCTCCCACCATCAGAGTCTTTTCCAATGAGTCAACTCTTCGCATGAGGTGGCCAAAGTATTGGAGTTTCAGCCTCAGCATCATTCCTTCCAAAGAACACCCAGGACTGATCTCCTTTAGGATGGACTGGTTGGATCTCCTTGCAGTCCAAGGGACTCTCAAGAGTCTTCTCTAACACCACAGTTCAAAAGCATCAATTCTTCGGTGCTCAGCTTTCTTCACAGTCCAACTCTCACATCCATACATGACCACTGGAAAAACCATAGCCTTGACTAGACAGACCTTTGTTGGCAAAGAAATGTCTCTGCTTTTGAATATACTATCTAGGTTGGTCATAACTTTCCTTCCAAGGACTAAGTGTCTTTTAATTTCATGGCTGCAGTCACCATCTGCAGTGATTTTGGAGCCCCCAAAAATAAAGTCTGACACTGTTTCCACTGTTTCCCCGTCTATTTGCCATGAAGTGATGGGACCAGATGCCATGATCTTCATTTTCTGAATGTTGAGCTTAAAGCCAACTTTTTCACTCTCCTCTTTCATCAAGAGGCTTTTGAGTTCCTCTTCACTTTCCGCCATAAGGGTGGTGTCATCTGCATATCTGAGGTCATTGATATTTCTTTTACACACCTACTATTAGAGGCAAAGAGCCTTTTTCTGGAACATTTTCCCAGACATTATTTTGTCTATTTTTAATAATTTGATAAGCAAAGTCTTCTATTTCCCTTTAACTCTAATTTTAATTATTTGCATTTGAACACTGATGCATTCTGTTCAATACTTATTGTTTCACATTTTTCTACTGAAGTTTATTAATTTTCATATTGATTTGTATATGCGCTATTCATATATAGAAGACTGATCTCTATTACATTTTAAGAAATATTTTTTTAGAAATTTTTATGTTTTTAAAATTTCATTTGTTATTAATGTTCAGAAATATATTATTATATATATATATTAATTCATCAATCTTCTTTGTGGTATATTTTTTAAAAATCTAAATGGATGTTCAGCCTTTTGAAATCAAATAGATACCCATGTTTTCTTCTACCTTAATTATTAAATGATTATAATATTAAGCTAACTTACTAAAATAGCAAGTTAAATATATTACATATTGTTTGTTAATTACACACATATATAAAAATCAGGCTAATATATGCCTTCTATTGTTGTTATTCAGTCACTAAGTCATGTCCAACTCTTTGCAACCCCATGGACTGCAGCATACAAGGCTTCCCTTTCCTCCACTATCTCCCAGAGTTTGTTCAAGTTCATGTCTAATGAGTTGGTGATGCGATCTAACCATCTCACCCCCTGACATCCTCTTCTCCTTTTGCCTTCAATCTTTCAATGCCTTCTATACTGAGTACTTAATAATCTGCCTATTTTTTTCTTTTTGCAATCAATGACAAATTAATCTCTTTTCATGCCAATGTATCTTATTTCTGTTAATGCCTTATATACAGATAAACATTTCTGGGGCAAAGCTGGATAATTAAGACAAAACAATCTCTATTATAATTTTAATTTTTTTAGGTCTTTAACTTTTCAACCCTGTTTTATGGATTTCTGAGTACAAGTTTTGTCCTACTTCTGTTAAACATATCTAATTATTTTACTTTTTGACACTATTGTAAATATTATTTCAATTTAATTTTCAGAAAGTAATTGCCTGTATATAGAAAGACAATTGATTTTTTTGTACTTTATTCTTGTATCCTAAGCCCTGCTCAACTCATTTATTAACTCTGATAGCTTTACAGTGGTTTTATTAGAATTTCATGTATATTAGTTCATTTTGTTTTCAAATATATCTAGTTGTACTTCTTCCTTTATAGTCTGGATGATTTTTTTTTTCTTAAATATCCATTCTAGAACCTCCAGTACAATATCATATAAAAGCAGTAAACGTACACACTCTTATGTTTTTCCTGATCTTTGGAAGAAACATTTCACTTACAATATGATGAGACCTGTAGGATCTTCACAGATGTTGGTTATCAGGTTGAGTAAGTTCCTTCTACTTTGACTGCCTTTTATCACCTTGTTGGATATTGTCAAATGCTTTTTCCTCATCTGTTGTGATGATAATATGAATTTTGTACATTATTCTATTAATAGGGTGCATTACATCAATTTATTTTCAGATGTTAAATCTGAAATCCTAGCATAAAACCCATTTGATATTGTTATGCTAACTAATCTTATACATTGCTGAATTCAATTTGCTAATATATTAAAAATGATTTTTTGCATGTAAAAAATTTTGGTCTGTGGTTTTCTTTTCTTTCTTTCTTCTTCTTTTTTTTTTTTTTTTGTAGTTTTGGCTTTGGGATAATACTAGCCTCATAAAATAAGTTGAGAAGTGTTTCTTCTAGACGTTTTTAAGTCTCTATCTGATAGTATAGCCCATCTAGCTCATTTACAGCTGTTTTCATGGTATAACTTTTTCTATCCTTTTACTTTCAAACTACTTGTATATTTCACTCTAAAATGTGTCTCTTATGGACAGGATATAGTTGGGCCCATTTTTTAAAAAAAAAAATCTAATCTCTCAAAATCTGTCTTTTGAATGGATGACTTAAATCATCAAATTTAATGTTATTATTTATGTGATTGGATTTAAAGCTGCATTCTTGCCTTTGGTTTTTTATGTGTCCCAAGAGATTTTCTTTCTCCTCTTTCCTAAGTGTAAAGATTTGTAGTGTGACATTTTAGGTTTTGTAATGATTTTTTAAGTTATATTTTTGAGTCATTTTCTTAGTGAATTCTCTTCAGTTTACAATGTGCATACTAAATTATCCCCTCTAGTTTATATTGACATGTACAATAAAATATAGAAATTTTATTACTATATAGCTCCACTCCCTCCCAATTTTTGGTGCTATTACTGCTATTCTTATTATGTCTATATGTAACAAACTCAGCAGTACATACTCTTTTAAGGAAGCTGAGAGGAAATGAGAGCAAATGTATACTTATAGTTTGCTGTACTAAGCTTTTTATTTACAGTCTCTGGTTCTCCTCGATCCTCTCTGTGAACTTAAGTTACTATGTGTAGCTGTTTCTTTACTGGAATACAGTTTTGTTCCCACCTACTTGTTTGTGCTGTTATTGTCAAATATATTGCATTTCTGTAATGCTAAACAATACAATTACATTCATAATGTTTTATGCAGTTGCTTTCTAAATCAGTCAAGTGGAGAAAAGATTAAAACATTATGCAATTACACCATCATTGTGTATTACCTACATAATTACCTTTATGTTGCTCTCTATCTTTTTTCCTTTCATGTGGCTTCAAATTACTGTCAGATGTCACTTGCTTCATGCTTGAGTAACTTTCTTTAGTACTTCTTATAAATTAGTTCTGCTAATAACAACTTCCCTTTTTGTGTTTATCTGGGAATTGTTATTTCTCCTTCATTTTTGAAAATTAGCTTTGCTGGCTATAAAACTCTTGGTTTTTAACTTTCAGCACTTAGAATATGTCATCCTTTCCTATGGTTGCCACTGTTTCTGTTAAGAATTTCACTTTTAAAATTACTGGTGTTCCCTTGTACATGATGAGTCATTTTCTCTTGTTGCTTTCAAGATTTTTTTTTTGAGTGTGGCTTCAGCATTTTGGCTGGAGAAGGCAAAGGCACCCCCACTCCAGTATTCTTGCCTGGAGAATCCCATGGATGGAGGAGCCTGGTGGGCTACAGTCCATTGGGTCACAAAGAGTCGGACACGACTGAGCAACTTCACCTCACTTTAGCATTTTGGCTATGGTGTGACCATGTGCAGAAGTTTTTATGTTAATCATACTTGGAATTTTTTGAGTGTTTTGGCACATAGATTGTTTTCCATCAAATCTGAGAAGATTTTAGCCATTATGCCTTCAATTATTTTTCTGAGCCTTTGTCTTTCTCCTCTCTTTCTGATACTCACATTATGTCCATGTTGATACATTTAATGAAGTCTGACATTCCTCTGAAGCTCTGTCTTATTTTACTTATTCTTTATTCCTCTGTATTCTTCTGATGCATGACTTCTATTGCTGTATCCTCAAGTTTGATTTTTTTTTTTTTTTAGACAGTTCAAATCTGTTTCTGGGAACTTACATTGTGTTTTTCTTTTTTGCTATTGTATTTTTTCCACTTCTGATTTTACCTTTATATATATGCCAAGTCAATTCAGTTATGTCTGACTCTTTGTGACCCTATGGACCGTACTCCATCGGTCTCATCTGTCCATGGGATTCTCCAGTCAAGAACACTGGAATGGGTTGCCATGCACTCCTCCAGGGGATCTTCCCGACCCAGGGATTGAACTTTTGGTCTTTTGAATAATTTCTATATCTTCCCCGATATTTTTCATTTAAGGAAACATTGTCACTGTACTTTTCTTTAGTTCTGTAAACATGATTTCCTTTAGCTTTTGAATACATCTATAACTGTACTTTGGTGTATATTTCTGTTAAGTCCAATATCTGCACTTCTCAAGAACAATACACATTGCCTGCTTTCTTTTCCTATGTATGGGGTCAAGAAGTCCTGTTTCTTTTCATATCTCATATTTGTTTTCTGAATACTGGACACTTTTGATAATATATTCTAGTGACCAGGTACTATTGCCCTCAGGAATTGTTTTCTTGTTTGTTTGCTTCTTTGTTTGTGACTTGGCTGAACTGATGTTACAAAGTTTATTTCCCCTGCAGTGCACTTCTCACAATGCTCCTAATCAGACCCCTTTACTTTTTTTTTTTTTTTTCTTTAGGCTTGTTTCATAGGGATTGCCCATGGGCCAACACAAGCTACTTATTGGCCAAAGTTCAGTCAGCTCAGTTCAGTCGCTTAGCAGTGTCTGACTCTTTGCGACCCCATGAATCACAGCACACCAGGCTTCCCTGTTCATCACCAACTCCCGGAGTTCACTCAGGTTCATGTCCATCAAGTCAGTGATGCCATCCAGCCATCTCATCCTCTGTCGTCCCCTTCTCCTCCAGCCCCCAATCCCTCCCAGCATCAGAGTCTTTTCCAATGAGTCAACTCTTCTCATGAGGTAGCCAAAGTACTGGAGTTTCAGCTTTAGCATCATTCCCTCCAAAGAAATCCCAGGGCTGATCTTTAGAATGGACTGGTTGGATCTCCTTGCAGTCCAAGGGACTCTCAAGAGTCTTCTCCAACACCACAGTTCAAAAGCATCAATTCTACGGCGCTCAGCCTTCTTCACAGACCAACTTTCACATCCATACATGATTACTGGAAAACCATAGCCTTGGCTAGATGGACCTTAGTTGGCAAGTAATGTCTCTGATTTTGAATATGCTACCTAGGTTGGTCATAACTTTTCTTCCAAGGAGAGAGAGTCTTTTAATTTCATGGCTGTAGTCACCATCTGCAGTGATTTTGGACCCCCCAAAAATAAAGTCTGACACTGTTTCCACTGTTTCCCCATCTATTTCTCATGAAGTGATGGGACCAGATGCCATGATCTTCATTTTCTGAATGTTGAGCTTTAAGCCAACTTTTTCACTCTCCTCTTTCACTTTCATCAAGAGACTTTTTAGTTCCTCTTCACTTTCTGCCATAAGGGTGGTGTCATCTGCATATCTGAGGTTATTGGTATTTCTCTCGGCAGTCTTGATTCCAGCTTGTGTTTCTTCCAGTCCAGCATTTCTCATGATGTACTCTGCATAGAAGTTAAAAAAGCAGGGTGACAATACACAGCCTTGACATACTCCTTTTCTGTTTGGAACCAGTCTGTTGTTCCATGTCCAGTTCTAACTGTTGTTTCCTGACCTGCCTACAGATTTCTCAAGAGGCAAGTCAGGTGGTCTGGTATTCCCATCTCTTTCAGAATTTTCCACAGTTTCTTGTGATCCACACAGTCAAAGGCTTTGGCATAGTCAAGAAAGCATAAATAGATGTTTTTCTGGAACTCTCTTGCTTTTTCTGTGATCCAGTGGATATTGGCAATTTGATCTCTGGTTCCTCTGCCTTTTCTAAAACCAGCTTGAACATCAGGAAGTTCACAGTTCACATATTGCTAAAACCTGGCTTGCAGAATTTTGAGCATTAATTTACTAGCGTGTGAGATGAGTGCAATTGTGTGGTAGTTTGAGCATTCTTTGGCATTGCCTTTCTTTGGGATTGGAATGAACACTGACTTTTCCAGTCCTGTGGCCACTGCTGAGTTTTCCAAATTTGCTGGCATATTGAGTGCAGCACTTTCACAGCATCATCTTTCAGGATCTGAAATAGCTCTACTGGAATTCCATCACCTCCACTAGCTTTGTTCGTAGTGATGCTTTCTAAGGCCCACTTGACTTCACATTCCAGGATGTCTGGCTCTAGATGAGTGATCACACCATCATGATTATCTGGTTCGTGAAGATCTTTTTTGGGCAGTTCTTCTGTGTATTCTTGCCACCCCTTCTTAATATCTTCTGCTTCTGTTAGGTCCATACCATTTCTGTCCTTTATCGAGCCCATCTTTGCATGAAATGTTCTCTTGGTATCTCTAATTTTCTTGAAGAGATCTCTGGTCTTTCCCATTCTGTTCTTTTCCTCTATTTCTTTGCATTGATTGCCAAAGAAGTCTTTCTTATCTCTCCTTGCTATTCTTTGGAACTCTGCATTCAGATGCTTATATCTTTCCTTTTCTCCTTTGCTTTTCACTTCTCTTCTTTTTACAGCTATTTGTAAGGCCTCCCCAGGCAGCTATTTTGCCTTTCTGCATTTCTTTTCCATGCGGATGGTCTTGATCCCTGTCTCCTGTACAATGCCATGGACCTCATTCCATAGTTTATCAGGCACTCCATCTATAAGATCTAGGGCCTTAAATCTATTTCTCACTTCCACTGTATAATCATAAGGGATTTGATTTAGGTCATACCTGAAGGGTCTAGTGGTTTTCCCCACTTTCTTCAATTTAAGTCTAAATTTGGCAATAAGGAGTTCATGATCTGAGCCACAGTCAGCTCCTGGTCTTGTTTTTGTTGACTGTATAGAGCTTCTCCATCTTTGGCTGCAAAGAATATAATCAGTCTGATTTCGGTGTTGACCATCTGGTGATGTCCATGTCTAGAGTCTTCTCTTGCGTTGTTGGAAAAGGGTGTTTGCTATGATCAGTGCGTTCTCTTGGCAAAACTCTATTGGCCTTTGCCCTGCTTCATTCCGCATTCCAAGGCCAAATTTGCCTGTTACTCCAGGTGTTTCTTGGCTTCCTACTTTTGCATGTCAGTCCCCTATAAAGAAAAGGACATCTTTTTTTGGTCCTAGTTCTAAAAGGTCTTGTAGGTCTTCATAAAATCGCTCAACTTCAGCTTCTTCAGCATTACTGGTTGGGACATAGACTTGGATTACCGTAATATTGAATGGTTTGCCTTGAAGATGAACTGAGATTATTGTGTCGTTTTTGAGATTGCATCCAAGTACTGCATTTCGGACTCTTTTGTTGACCATGAAGGCTACTCCATTTCCTCTGAGGGATTCCTGCCTGCAGTAGTAGATATAATGGTCATCTGAGTTAAATTCACCCATTCCAGTCCATTTTAGTTTGCTGATTCCTAGAATATCGACGTTCACTCTTGCCATTTTGTTTGACCACTTCCAATTTGCCTTGATTCATAGACCTAAGATTCCAGGTTCCTATGCAGTATTGCTCTTTACAGCATCGGACCTTGCTTCTGTCACCAGTCACATCCACAACTGGGTATTGTTTTTGCTTTGGCTCCATCCCGTCATTCTTTCTGGAGTTATTTCTCCACTGATCTCCAGTAGCATATTGGGCACCTACTGACCTGGGGAGTTCCTCTTTCAGTATCCTATCATTTTGCCTTTTCATACTGTTCATGGGGTTCTCAAGGCAAGAATACTGAAGTGGTTTGCCATTCCCTTCTCCAGTGGACCACATTCTGTCAGACCTCCCCACCATGATCAGGGGGCATGGCTTAGTTTCATTGAGTTAGACAAGGCTGTGGTCCTAGTGTGATTAGATTGACTAGTTTTCTGTGAGTATGGTTTCAGTGTGTCTGCCCTCTGATGCCCTCTTGAAACACCTACTATCTTACTTGGGTTTCTCTTACCTTGGGCGTTGGGTATCTCTTCCCAGCGCAGGCAGTCACCACAGGCACACTAAGTGCAGGCGGCCACAACCGGTGTGCGGCCGAGAGGAGCTACCTCACGTCCGAGGTCAGGGGCAGAAGCCAGGAGGACCTCATGCTGAAGGGCAGCGGCCAAGAAGAGTTACTCCATGTCCGAGGTCAGGCGCAGCGGCCGAGAGTGCCTGGCTGCGATGGCGCAGGAATGGCCGACTGGAGCTACCCCACATCTGAGGCCTTGGTGGCGGCCAGAAGGAGCAACCCCACTCCAAGGAGCGGTGGCTGCACTGCGCAGGAGGGCCTAGAAGAACCATCCCCGTTTGAAGGTCAGGAAGGGCGGCGGTGAGGAGATGTTGACCAAAGGTTATGCTTAAATCCCCTCAGGCAGTTACCCTTTTACCTTTCACCATTGGACCTGAAAATTGACGTCATAGTTCAGAGAATCTATTTTCCTATTCCACACACCCTGCCCCCACCCTCTTGCCTCCCAGACACATGGTGCTTTTTCATCCAGAAAAAAGGTGTGTGGAGGCTCCCTCTCTGAGGTTTCCTGGAAGGGCACAGTCTTGTACATATAGAGTTTTCCAGACTGCTAGGGATGAGTGTAATTTTATTTTTCAATCTGGTTTTCTGAGAGTGCCTTCTAGGCCAGAATACTTTATTATTAAATAGCGTTTTGTCAGAGGTTGTATTTAATACCAATGTGGCTTCCCCGCTGTATTGATAGTTCCATGTGTCCCTTGTAGCATGCCATCTCATCTGCCTGATCTCACTATGAATACTCCTGAATGATTGCCTGAGTGTATGCATGCACAGTCTCCTCAGTCACGTCCTACATTTGCAACTCCATGGACTTCTCTATCCATGGGATTATCCCAGCAAGAAATACTGGAGTGGGTTGCCAGGTCCTCAATGGGTGCCATCAGCCAAATAAGCATACCCTTTTTCCTACCAGAGTTGTCTATGATCAGAGAAGGGCTCTTGTTTGCTATCTCTAGAACACTTCTGGCTGCGCTGATGTGTTGCTTGTATCAGAGGTAGTGACTACTCTCAGTTTTCCACCAAGATACAATTTTTTTTTCTTTTTTTTTATTTTGAGGATACTCTTAAGCATGAAGTTCTCTACTCTCTATTTCAGTTAAAGTTAGTACCTTCAAGTAAAGCTGTGAAGATCTTTGTTCTTATGATCTCTCTCTCATATCCTGCAGCACTATACCAGATCTTGGGTCTGTGACCTCTTTTCCCTAAGATGACGTGTGTGACACTGGTGTGAGTGGCAATCTTTAGTCTTCTCTTGCTGCTTCTTCTGACATGGAACTTCCATCCTATGGGTGAGCTGGGCAAAAGCTATCAGGGTCCTAGTATTTCAGCTGGGTAGAGAGAGAGCTTTATTTTCAGCTGTAGCTGCCCAGGACAGAACTTCTGCAACATAGGGCTGTAAGGGTGTGGGATGCGATGAGAAATGCCAGCAACTTGCCCCTACTGGGGTGAAAGAAGAGAGTCACACTGGGAGTGGTTGGGGAAGGTAGTCCCATCTTCTAGACTGCACATGGTCAGGGCAGAATTTCTGTAACACGGGGCTGATGTGTGTAATTAGCAAGTCATGATTCACGTGCCACAGACATTCACTGTTCCTACTGACATTTAGTAGATTTTCTTCTATGCATATTTCTTCATTTGTTGTATGACCTTAAGGAAATTTCCAGAAACTTTGGAAAATAGCTTTCTAATTTCACCAATTCATTTATTGTTTTCCTGGGGAGGGCATCTGCCATATTCTTTATTCCCTCAGTTTGGAGGTCAGATGCCATTTGATTTTCTTATTGTGTTCTGGTGAGACGTCTGATTTTTTTGTTAAGATTTCCAGACATTGGAAATTTGTTTTGTTTTACTTCACTGAGAATATTTATAAATATTTTAAAATTCTTTCCTGTTAGTTGCAACATTTGGTCCATCTTGGACTCAGACAATTGCTTTTCTCATTTTGAATATGTTCCATTTTCTTGGTTCTTCATGTATCAATTTTGGATTGTATCTTGAACATTATCAGTGCTGTCTAGGTTCTGAATTCTGTTGGTTTAATCCAATGAATATTATTTCCATGCTTTTAGCAGATAATTTTCAAGGCTGAATTTGAACTGCAACTATATTTGTAATGTTGCAGATTCAGTCTCAGTTCAGATCTTCTGAATGTCCCTGGATTGTTTAGGGTCTGTTTCTCACATGCAAAGGTATTCCTTTACTGTACTCGGTCTGGACTAGAAGTTACAGAGGTGAGAATTTACTTATATGGCTTCCTACTCTCTCTTTTCCAAGCAATTATGAACCCTCTACCCAAAGCTGTCTGCTTCTGTTTCCTCTCAAACACGTTCTAGCTCCTTTTTCATTATGTTCAAATTTTATATAGTAGATATTTTACGCAGACAATCTTATCCAGTAGTATCTTATTCTGTCATACCCAGTATGTGAAACATTTAGGAGAAGAATTTTAACCAAAATTCAGTCTTTTTTATAGATATAGTGGCTTCATAGATCCAGTGCTTGACAGTAACATAGCCACTCCTGCTTTTTTTTTTTAAATTAGTCTAAGGGTATTATTCTTCTTATTATTATTATTTGTTATTCTTTTACTTTTAAGTTGAAGTGAAAGTGTTAGTTGCTCAGTTGTCCGACTCTTTGCAACCCCATAGACTGAGTCTGCCAGGCTGCTCTGTCCATGGAATTCTCCAGGCAAGAATACCAGAATGGGTAGTATTCCCTTCTCCAGGGGATCTTTCTGACCCAGGGATTGAACCCAGGTCTTCTGCACTGCAGGTAGATTCTTTACCATCTGAGCCACCAGGGAAGTAGTTTCAAGTTATGTCTTTATAGTCAAAGATTTTTTATTTGTAGACATTATATAATTGAGCCTTGCTTTTTAAAATCCAATATAGTTGACTCTGTAGTGCTTAACAGTTTGCATCTAATGCAATTATCAATAAAGTTCAGTTTAAATCTTGCTATTTATTTTCAGTGTGTCCAATAAGATGCTTGTTTCTTTTCCCTTCTTGGTCTTCATTTGTATTAATTTATTTTATGATATCACTTTTATCTCCATTTTATTAGTTATACTCCTTTATTTATACTTCAAGAATAGTATAAGAAGCTTAAAATTCAATAATTCCATTTCTCCACTCCCAGGCCATACTAGTATTTTTATACCTCATGTTCTTTCCTATTTACAAAGTCACAATACATGCTATTATTTTTGAACACTTCTCATTAATAGGAAGAATGTCTTATTTTGATATTTTCCCACATTTTATTTTTCCCACACATATTTACCATTTCTTGCATTCCTCCTACATTTGTGTAGAGCCATATTTCCAACTATTATAACTCTCAGTTATGAACTCCTTTAAAGTTCCTTGTGGTGTTGGCCTACTAGTAATGAATTATCTCAGATTTTGCATAGCTAAACTTGTGCCTTTTTTTAATAATGACAATCTTTTCTGGGTACAGTGTTCTAGCTCTTCTCCCTCTTCGTCGTCTCATTCTTCTTCCAATGATTTGAAGATATTTCACCATTGTGTATTGAATTTTTGGTTTCCTGTCATGAAAGATGCTATTTTTATATTTATTCTTCTATACCTAACTCCCCACTCCCCACCCCCGGCTGCTTTTAAGGTTTTCCTTTCTATTCACTGCTTTTCAGCAATTTTTTTATGGTGTGATTTGATGTCATTTTCCTCATGTTTTTTCTTAGAATTTGTTTAGCTTCTTGAATTTGTGGATGTGCAGCTTTCAATCTGGACACCATTTCTTCAAGTCCCCCATCTCCATCTGAGACTCAATTTACATACTTGTTTAATATCTTAATGTCAGCAGCTCATTGACATCATGTTGATTTTTTTCAGCCTTTTTCTTTTTACATTTACTTTGAATAGTTCCTAGCCAAATCTTTCAGTTAATTTTTTTTTACTCGGTGTCAAATCTGTTGCTAATGTCATTCATTTTTTTTTTCAAAAATTGCAGTTTTTATCTTTAGAAATTAGAGATGGGTCTTTTATATATCTTCTACTTCTCTCCTTATCATGCTTACGTTTTCTTATATATTCTTGTTTAATGCCCTTGTCTACGATTTCTATCATTTTCATCATTTCTGGGCCAGTTTCTATTGACTCTTTTATCTTTTGCTACTAGTCCTATTTGCCTCAGCTCTGGTATTTTGCAGCACAGATTCTAGCCAACTTTGCCTCCCAGCATTTTGAACTCTTCAGCTAAGCAAGACGGCCGGTCTGGTCAATTCCCCCTTACTGCTCCATGTTATGGAAACTTTCTCTAGACAGTAAATTGGGGTATTCCTAAGACTCACTTGATTTGTTTCCTTTTCTCTTCAGGGATGCCCTTCCTATTCTATTCACTGTCCAATGTCTTAAAATTGTAGCTTTACTTATTTTGTCTAGTTTTGTATTTGGTTAAGGTTAGAGGGTAAATAAAATTTCTTTTGCTCTTACATGGGCAGAAGTTGAAGACTGAGTTTTGGCAGTCTTAATGTAATTTTGGCTTTTTGGTTTTTTCCCCCTTCCCACGTTTTTTGTTTGCTTTTGTTTAAAAAAAAAACACATCTTGAACTTAAAAATTCTAATTTTTCATCTTTACTCATTATACAATTTCTTTCTTCAAACCTTATTATTTTTCTTTAGTGCTACTTTCCTACTGGCTTCTTATGTGAAATTATTTAATCTATTTTGTTTGTAAATAATATCTTTTAGCACTTGGAATTTCTTTGTGTTCAAGTTTTAGCTTCATTTGACAACTTTACACACCTAAATATTTTATTTTATAAATTGTTCTGTTATTGTGTTAGTAATTTCTTGTTTAACTTGTTAGTAATTTCTTGTTTAAAACATTGGTAATGTTTTAAAATGTCCAAGTGGATAAGTTTCGCTAATTTTTAAATTTATAAGTTTATAATTTATCCTCTCCAATTTCAAAATGTAATAATTTGTTAAAGTATACTTTATTAGTTTTTATTATCTGAGAGGTTAAATTAAATATATAGGTTCTATTTGCATACATATAGCTATAGACATATAGATATATATTAGTATCTGGTGGGGCATATATTTAACCAGTGGGAAATGGGAAAGAAAGTTCAAAGTTACATTCCATATGGTTTGTAAGATGATCTCTTGCATTTAGTAAGCAGTGATCCCTAGTTTTGGCTGCTATACTAATGCATTACTGTATTGGCTCTCCTTCATTCTTTTAATTGCCCCCATCATCTTCCTAGTTGCTCTTTGGGATCAAATTCTCCCCAGAAGTACACACATTTAAGCTTTGTCTCAGATTCTGCTTTCTGGGTACTCAAGCCAACTGATAGATAAATTTGCTCATTTAAAACCTCTCATGGCTTTCAGTACACTTAGAATGATATGTAAGCTACTTTCCTTGATTTACAAAACTGTACATGTTCTGACTTCATATCTAATCATATTTTAACACAATCTCTTTGTCCACTAAGATTCGGCCATCATGCTTATTTGCTCAGTCATGTCTGGCTCTTTGTGACTCCATGGACTGTAGCCATACTAGCCTTCTTACCATCCTCTGAACACAGTGAGCTTGTTTCTACCATAAGGGTTTTGGCACTAATATTTTTTCTTAGAATTCCCCACTTCTCTCTGAAAGGCTGGCTCCTTGCCATTTCTGTCTCAGTTTCATGTGATTTTCTTGGAAAGAACTCCCTTGACCACCCAATCCTTAAAGCGGTTACCATTTACTTTCTATTACACAACTTATGGTAATTCTCCTAGCACTTATCAATATCAGCTCTTTTGGATTTTTGTCTGAATTCCTTATGCCATATGTGATTAAATATTAGATTAATCTTAAAATTAATCTTAAGATTAGAGACCCAAACTCTATAGTTCACTGTTTGCACAATGTCTGGCAGAGTAAGCACTTAATAAAAATTTGCTTAATGAGTGAATGAATAAAATCACCATCTGAAACTTAATCATCTATGTAGATTACAAAATATTGCTATGGCTTAAATGAGTTCTTTAAAGGTATTTTCCAGTATTGGCATCATTTCTTATGATATCCAACTTATTTTGCATTTCTCTCCACTATGTTTTCTTTCTCATCCTCAACTCTGCTTGTGGGTTTGGTTCCTTTTTCATAATGGGTCTAATGATTATTGTTTGGTTAGCAAGGTTTCCCTGGTGGCTCAGATGGTAAAGAGTCTGCCTGCAGTGCAGAAGACCTGGGTTCAGTCCGTGGGTTGGGAAGATCCCCTGGAGGAGGGCATGGCAAACCACTCTGGTATTCTTCCCTGGAGAATCCCCATGGACAAAAGACCCTAGTGGGCTACTGTTCATGGGGTCACACAGAGTCAGACATGACAAGCAACTAAGCAGCTGCAGCAGCAAGTCCTGCCAATGGAGAGTTAATACCAATGGTATGGAGTTTGTCTTTAATCCCAAGGACATGAGATGCCATTTCTGACCTTAACTGAAGATATCAAACTGTTTCATAAAATTATCTTCAGTTCAGTTCAGTTGCTCAATCGTGTCCAACTCTTTGCAACCCCATGAATCCCAGCACTCCAGGCCTCCCTGTCCATCAACAACTACCAGAGTTCACCCAAACTCTGTGTATTGAGTCAGTGACGCCATCCAGCCATCTCATCCTCTGTTGTTCCCTTCTCCTCCTGCCCCCAATCCCTCCCAGCATCAGAGTCTTTTTCAATGTGTCAACTCTTTGCATCAGCTGGCCGAAGTATTGGCGTTTCAGCCTCAGCATCAGTCCTTCCAATGAACACCAGGACTGGTCTCCTTTAGGATGTACTGGTTGGATCTCCTTGCAGTCCAAAGGACTCGCAAGAGTCTTCTCCAACACCACAGTTCAAAAGCATCAATTCTTTGGCACTCAGCTTTCTTCATAGTCCAATTCTCATATCCATACATGACCACTGGAAAAACCATAGCCTTGACTAGATGGACCTTTGTTGGCAAAGTAATGTCTCTGCTTTTGAGTATGCTATCTAGGTTGGTCATAACTTTTCATCCAAGGAGTAAGCATCTTTTAATTTCATGGCTGCAATCACCATCTGCAGTGGATCTGGATAAATTATTCTTAGCTTCTCTCTGGATCTGTGTGGCATGCTATCCTTCAAACTCCTTTCCTCTTTACTCACCTAAACTGTTATTTTCTGTTTATTCATCCTCAATTGAGCAGTGCATGTGTGCCCAGTCCTCAACTGTGTCTGACTCTTTGAGACCCCATAGAATGTAGCCCACCAGGCTACTCTGTCCATGGGATTTCCCAGGCAAAAATACTGAAGTGGGATGCCATTTCCTTCTTCAGAGGATCTTCCCAACCCAGGAATCAAGCCCATGTTTCCTGTGTTTCCAGCATTGGCAGACAGATTCTTTACGACTTGGGTGACCTATCAAAATTCAGTGTTCATCATGAGACACTGCACTGATATATTACCCTTTTCCCCAAGACTATCAATTCAAGTACTTTCCCATTCTCAGATCTAGACATAGTCAGTACACTGAAGTGCATGACTTCCATCACAACTTCTACTATCTGCAATATATTCAGTTAGTGGAGGTTATCGTGACCTGGCCTGAACCCTTACACTCTTGTTGCCCAACACTCTGGACAGATGGAGCACATATTATAATCCTTAGTATGTATTATGTTTTCAAGGCCCATTCTAGCCCTATGTTTATTTTTTCCCTTCCTGGCATTTTATTGCAGATTGTATAGCTGCCAGGATAGTCTACCAGAATTCTAGCTGCTTAAAAACAAAACAAAACCACCTTTCTAGTTGCTTTGGTTGGCACTGACCTTGTGTTTCTGAACCAGGAAATGGAGTCTGAGAGAGATGAAAGGTGTTCCTGACAACTTTCAAGAAAACAGGATTGCTTCTTTTCTAAATTATACCAAGAAAGCATTATCAGTTGTTTGTTTCAGTAAAATTTAATCTTTAATACTATTGGACATTTTATCCAGATTCTGGCAACAAGATGATGATCAGCTACAGTTTTTAGGATTGATATGAGTTTTCTAATTTTCCTGTATCTTCTTAAATATCTTAGTGGGCTGCATCTAAGCCATCAGCTAGAAGATTCCATTAAATTATAACTTCTATCTGTCAATTTTTAATCACTCTTGGAGGTTTAATTTTATTTTTTTCTATATTTGTTTCCATCCTATTCTTCCATTCAAGGATTAAAAGTGTGGTAACACATGAAGAAACTAGAGACGAGAGAGAGCCAGAAAACTTGTACTTTTTGAGTTTATAACATGTGCCAAGCATAGTGTTGTATGATTTAGTTTAATTCTCCTTCAACCATTAGAATTAGGTGAAGTTATCCTATTGAACTGAAAAAATGAAAGCTTAAAGACATTAGGTAATTTGTGCAAGGCTGCACAACTACATATTTGTTCAAGTTTTATCTGGATGTACTATAAAAACTGGAATAACAAATTGTTAAACATCTGTTCATTCATAACCCACAGCTTTTACTTCCAGATTTTAAATGAATTGTTTAACAGAAAAACAAAACAAGAATTCCCTCTTTCTAATCCCTTTGCTTTTATTTGAAGATATTTCCCTCTTTATTTTGTGACAGAGACCCATACATAATAAGTAACTAGATATGAAAGTACAACCTACCATACAAACTGAAAAAGGATGTTCACGATATATATGCAATACCTTTCTGTATCCTCTGATTATAAAATGTGTTCCTCTCATTTTTTACCCTATTAATAAATTTCCTGTCCAGGGACAGGACATCTAAATTATCATTTTTTAAAAAAAGACCCCAGTATTCAGGAGAGTTGCCTGGTGCCTCAGTCTGTAAAGAATCCACCTGCAATGCAGAAGACTCGAGTTTCATCCCTGGGCCAGGAAGATCCCCTGGAGAAGGAAATGGCAGCCCAATCCAGTATGCTTGCCTAGAAAATTCCATGGACAGAGGAGCCTGGCAGGCTACAGTCCATGGGTTCGCAAGAGTCAGACATGGCTTAGTGACTAAACCACCACCATTTTTTACCTTATCAACAAATTTCCTGTTCAGGGACTGGACATCTAATTTATCAATTAAAAAAAAGACCCCAGTACTCAAGCAGCATGCAAATTTAATAGGAGAGAATCTCTGCCCCAACTCTATGATAAGGAAAAAGCATTTATCTCTCAAGAGCGCCAGCTTCACTGAAGGTTTTTCTGGAAGAACTGATCATGGGCAACTTGGGAGGAGGCAGATCTTATGCTTCCAGTGTAATTGAAAGGCAGGAGGCAGGGGTGTGTATGTGGAAAGTTTCAGGAGAAGGGCTGGAGGCAATAGTGTAAGAACTCACTGTGAATCTACTATAGAGAGAATGTCACTTACAGGCTTGAGATTAGAACAGATAAGTGGAGTGAGTCCTGCTAATGGAGAGCTTTGAAGACAACAGTCAGGAGTTTATCTTTGATCCAGAGGGCAATGGATGCCATCCCGGAACTTAATGAATAGGCTCCTTTCCAGGCAGCGCAGTGGCCATGCAGGGCTGTTCTATGGCACGTTTACTCCTGGAATGCTGCAGTCAGTAAAAAGGAGGAGAGACAAACAGGCAACTACTAAATTCAGTGAGGAGGGGAAAGCGGTCCATTTTCATGTCATTGATTTCTACAGTTTGTTCACCTGTTTGTTGAGGGTCGTTTCATTTACTTGCTATTCCTTTTTTTTCCCACTGCTCAGCACTTCTCCCAAGTATTGCTTGGTTATTGACTGAGTGTGACATTTTATGTGTAAGTTGGGTAACTGGGGGAGGAGGAGCGCATAATGAAGGACACTAGGCTCTGTTTAGTTAGTTATTCTACTCGTGCATAAAAAATTCATTGACCAGAAAGGGTTAATGCCCCTCCAAATGGCTTAACTTAATCCCAGAGTGCAATTGGCTCATTTAGAGGATTTGGCCCATTGAGTGCATGTTAGGAGAGAAGCTGAAACACCTCTTCACTAAGTCTGGTGCAGTGAGGTTAAACCCAAGGGCATATAACAGGTCAGTAGCAGAGTCAAGAATAAAATCTCAGCCTTCTGAACCCCTTGAAAGTGCTCTCTTCACTTGACTAAGTTTCTTTCTCTTACAATATATGAGAAAAAAAATTAAGGAAAGAGAAAAAAGTGAAGGCATCAAATAAAGATGTATGTATAGTAGAATTTTTCAGACATACAGAAGGAAAGAAATTTGGAAATAGATGAAACAGACTTCAAGAGCAAGTTAAGCAAAAATTTTCTAAATGCTTAAAATGCAGCAGGGCATACACCTCTGTTTAGGGATTGTACATGGAATGCATTATGCCCTGAAGGGTGAAAGCAGTCATCTCTCCTTTGATCAGCTAACAAAATATTAAAATTAGCATAGTTTCTGAATTACACACAGAGAGTATATCCTGAAAAGGCATACATATAGATACAGATGGTAAAAATAATGGCTGTTAAAGAACTAAACAAATAATTGTGCATATGGGTAGTGTAATGGAGAGGTGAAAAATGCTTGGAGAATCAAAGGCCTGAATTTACACTTCTGCTCTGTCACTTTTAGTCAGTTCAGTTGCTCAGTGATGTCTGACTCTTTGCGATCCCATGGACTGCAACATGCCAGGCTTCCCTGTCCATCACCAACTCCTGGAGCTTACTCAGACTCATGACCATAGACTCAGTGATGCCGTCCAACCATCTCATCCTCTGTTGTCCCCTTCTCCGTCCACCTTCAATCTTTCCCAGCATCAGGGTCTTTTCCAATGAGTCAGTTCTTTGCATCAGATGGTCAAAGTATTGGAGTTTCAGCATCAGTCCTTCCAATGAATATTCAGGACTGATTTCCTTTAGGATTGACTGGTTAGATCTCTTTGCAGTCCAAGAGACTCTCTTAGTCTCAAGACTCAAGACTGAGAGACTGAGAGACTAAGAGGCTAAGAGTCTAGAGTCTCATCACTTTTAGTAGTGGTGATCAAAGCCATTTAATCTTTTAGGCCTCAGATTCCTTAATTGAGGGACTAGGAGCAATGATTAAACTAGGCACTTTGTAGTATTTCTTGCAAATTAAGTGAGATAGTTTATATAAGGTACTTAGGACAGTGCCTGACATACAATAGATACTCTTTTTCCCTTAAACAAGATATTAATATTATGGATATCTTCAAGTATAATTCACACAAATCAGTCCTAAATTTCTTTTTTTTCCCCTAGGCAAGAATACTGGAGTGGGTTACCATTTCCTTCTCCAGGGGATCTTCACAACTCAGGTATCAAGCCCATGTGTCCTGCATTGCAGGCAGATTCTTTAATACTGAGCCACCAGGGAACCCCCAGACATTCAGTATGTATTAGCTCTTATTAAAGCTTACCAAAGGGCTGTCTAAGTTGAGACTGTTGTGGATGGAGGTCAAGTAAGATTTTAGGGTGATAACTTATAGTTTTCATTTATGTTTTCTGTCGCCAGCACCAAAGGTAAAGAGCAATGTAATCATGAGCTTTTATATCTGAAACTACGGAAACTGAATATAATTTTACAAAACAGAAAACCAAGGGAGAATATCCAAAGAAACACACACAAAAAACTAATGAAACAAATGTAGACAGCTTAATTTATGTTCTAAGGGCACAGCATATATCAGCATTAAAAAAAAAAATTTAAGGGCTATCTTAAAGTTCTATATGGCCTAGCATATCTGTTCTCTCTTCTACATCAGAGTTTAACATTTTATAATTAAGTGGTCAGTGATGTGGTATAAACTGGGAAAGGAGGTTATTAAGATATGTATTTATTCAGATCAGCTCTATATCCACAGACAATATGAATTGAAGACTTATGAATTTGATGAATAAAAACAATTAAAAGATAATTGTGGTCAAAATATGCTTTAGTTCAAAAAGACTTCTGAATCCAAATTATCTAGATAACTGCCTGCACTATTTTGATGCTATTGTTTCATTTAAGGCATTATCCTAGGTAGCAACTGCAGAGAATTCCTTTGTTCAGTTAGTTACACCGGCTACCCAGACTTCAGCCCAATAGCCTTGCTTTATCTCAGTGGAATAATCTGTGAAGATCCACTGAAACTGTATTAAAAATTCCATATGTTTGTGTACGTGTATGCATTTCTTTGGGAACAGAGTACATAGCATTTATCTGATCTTTGAAGGAATATATGACAACAAAAAGCTGGACACCATTAACCACAGGGTTCTTCTTCATTGTGTGCAAGCATTTTCTGACCCAAGGTTGCATTTTTTCTTTCAGTGACTTGTGCTTCTGGACACATGTCCATGCCTAGCCCATACCCTAATCATTATTCTCGCTTGATTCTCTTATTCCTGGTTTCTTATCTTATTCCACAACCTTAGCTAGCCAAAGTCAGGACAATATTTTTTTCTTTTCTGATAGCTTACTTCACAGTGTCTGTAGCTACATGGAAAATGGATTTACTTGAATATATGAAATTTACCTAATCCAGATGAAAAATCTCTGAGGGAGGGGATATCAAGCTTACAGACTGAAAACAAAAGCAGCCAAGACTTTCTCCACTTTAGGGGGCCAAAAGATAAGATTCTAAAAGGCAAAAGGAGAGCAATGAGTTGCACTGATTCACACCCTACCTGATATTGATATTGAACTTTTTATAGGTTTATGTCAGAATGCCCATATTTTTCACAATGGGGAAGACAGAGTTTAGATGATGGAGTACGGGTACAGTTTATAACCCCTTAAACACTGAGATGAATGCTGTGTACAAGAGAGGAAACGTGTAAATACTGGGTGGATTAATTGGTCATATTCCTCCCTTCCACTTTTTTGCCTCTTTATCTTCATCTGTTAATTTCCATTAATACCACATGTATGATTTTTTTTTAAATTTTCTAATCAGTAGAAAGATAACTTTCCTCTTCTTAGCAAGTAACTTTTTTTCTTCTGGTCATGTCTGAATTATCATAAGTTAAATGTTTTGCACTATTATCACCTACTTGAAAGATACTTTTCTAGGCTTTATTTTCAAAGAAGTAGTCAGGCAGTTTAAAATCTAATGGTGAAATGCACTGAATTGCTAGGTTTCAGTAATAAGGAACACTTAAACTGCTTTTCCTTCCCATTTCCAAGTAAAAGAAGTCTCTAAACTATGGTTCTTAATAGGAGTAGTTTCACACTCCCATCCCCATCTCAGATAATATTTGGGTAAATTTGGATTGTCACATCTAATGCTTGTGCTCCTGGTATATAGTGTGTCAATCCTACAGTGCATGGGACAGCCCCCTATAATGGAGAATTATCCAGTCCAAAATATCAACAGTGCCGAGGATGAGAAACTCTGCCCAGCGTCTCACTCACCAGGCCTTATGCTCTTTCCCCAGAAAAGAGGAGCAACTTATTTGGTTTGCAAGTGTGAAGTGGACTTGCCTGCCACGCTCTGTCCCTTCGCTTTTCTCTCTGGAATCCCACAGCCTACAGAGAGGGTGGATTTACACCTGCTGACAGCTGTGTGATAAAGTTGATCGAGCCGGCTGTGTTCCACCTCTGCAGACGGCAGGGGTTTTGTTTGTTGTCTGTTTGGTGGTAATGGGAATGGGGTGACTTCAATTCAGAGGAACCTTAGCAGGACTATTAGGACTTATCTAAGCTATGTCCTTCACGATTGCTTTTATCAGTAATAAAGCTGACATTTTGATCTCTAACTGCTTGACTCCTGTATCATTCTCTGTAAATTGGTTCTGATCTCGGGTTGGGAACAGTGGTGTTATTTTTTGACCCCCTAGAACCCAAAATCTGTTACTGTCTGGTGGTTCAGGAACTTAATGGCTTACCTCTAGGATTCCTGGACTTCCCTATCAGAGAATCTCACTCAGTAAGTAAGATCCAAAATGTAATGCCAACTAATTAGTTTAAGACACAAGATAAGGTTGAGATGATCAAAATAAGAATACTAGATATCAGTTTCAAGCCTTCTTTTTTCTAATGTAGTGTTTTTGCTTTTTCATAGGTAATATAAAGGAAAATTTATTACAAAGATGACCTTATAGGGTTTTTCTTTTGTCTCTGAAAATAGCAGTTAATTCCTTACTCAGAAAATCTAAATAAATCCTATCATAGCTGTATGCATTTTATAACTACCTCCATGAATTTTTTTCACTGGTGACAGATCAGCTATATTGAACTTTGGGAAATAAGAAGCAAAGTAAAAGAGGTCACTTAGGGTTTGTAGCTAAAATAAGAGAGGGTAAAGTTATTCAAGAGAACACCATGCTTCTAATATGAAACAGATTCTATGAGGTATTGTCATTAATAATGAGATTGGTTGCCCAAAGTCAGACACAAGATACTAGTTCCTTGGTTGGTGGTATATCTGTATGTGAGAAGAATATACTGTTCACATGACGCTGCAGAGGGCTGTAAGTGATTTTAAAAAGAAGGATGTTGTACACAATACCAAATAACCTAAACCCATTCAAAATCAGGCCCTATCAGTCAGGATGGCTTAGAACAACTCAGGTGGGTTCTGTGATGCTACACATCTGCTGTGACCCTGTGCTCCTTGTAGCCAAGCAGGGGCCCAGACTGTCAGAGGGCTCACCTTCCACAATCTCTTTGACAAAGCCAAGGGAAGATGAAGAGTCACCCAGTGGTTTTTAACTCTCTTCCAACAAGAGACGTATATTTCTGGTTGAGGCAAATCAACAATCACATCTAACTTCAGAGGCAGTGGGTAGTGTCCCAGTGGCTTAGGGGAGTAAAAAATTCTCCTGCAATGCAGGAGACACAGGAGATGTGGGTTCGATCCGTGGCTCAGGAAGATCCCCTGGAGAAGGGAATGGCAACCCATTTCAGTATTATTACCTGGGAAGTCCCACGGACAGAGGATCCTGGCAGGGTCTCAGTCCTTAGGGTCTCAGAGTCAGGCACAACTGAATGACCGAGCGCCAGTAATCCTACCTCATGCTTGAAAGGAGAGGATTGAAATATTGCGACTGGCTCTCCTAATGATCGCATAAATTGTTACCAAAATTCCAGTACAAACTAATGATACTTCTCATCACATATTTAATTAATTTTTCACTATTGACTGTCATAATTTACAAAGTGCCTGAATTTACCAAATAATCAGGGTATCAAAAAATACTTTCATGTAGCCAAGACTTTTGTCATCTTCGTCTTGGATGGTGTGGTGTTTACTGTTTTGTGTCCCAGAGTCTCTGAGGCCTGTTCAGCCATAGTGATTCCCGTCTCTGTTCGTGTCACACACCACATGTACTAACATGGTGTGACACACCATTTGGGAAGACCTGCAGTGCTGTGACCCAATAAGCTCACAGGTGCCCAGCCTGAGCTGCTGTGGCGTCCCTATGGCATTTTCCTAAGAAAGTTTTAAAGGCACATACAAGAGTACTCCTTGATATTTCTTTTACTTATGTCTTCATTTCTAGTGCTACAGATTGAAGGAAATATGATGGAAATTGGTAGCTGCTGCAGCAAGACTGCAGGGAAATGAAAGATTTTACCTGTCTAACTTGTTGAAAAGGCCTCTTTCCAAGTCAAATTTCCAAGTTAATTTGAAGATGAACATTGAATATATAAAAAGAACTCTTAGGCGACTAGGGTTCTGTTTTAGACTGTGTGTCATTTGGACACAATTCTCAGTCTCTCTGAACCTCACTGGTAATCTAGCCTTTAGGCAGGAGAGGGAATGTATTCTGCCCTTGTTCATATTGTTCTCATAACTCTCCAATGTGATGTGTTTGTCTTCTGGGCAGAGTAAAGGCTGTGGATGGAGAGGCCTGATGGACTAGAGGAGGGAGAGGAAGGGCAGGTGCAAAAGAGAAAGAAGAGGGAAAAGAAGGAAGAGGAAGACAACACAACGGCCATGCAGGTCAGTGGAAGTTCATGACACAGCATCAAAGAAAATTTGCACTTGAAACAGGAGACTGTAAGATTTCATGCACACTGTCCAATCCTAACAGTTAGGAAAGGAACACAAGTTTCTAAACACTTCTGTGAAAGCCAAGTTTATGATGGTTTTAATGTGATGTTCTAAATTATGTTTTTGCCATTAAGCAAATGATCCAACATAATGTGATGACTTTATATTTTTCTTACTTAGTCACCAAAATCTGGACATTCTTGGTATCTCTATACATACAAGAGGTGTATTACTCTACAGTCTTAGGAAATACTGGACCCTAAACAGACAAATCCCAGCTTTGTTCTTTCACAGTGATAACAGAAGCACTGGAAGCAATGGGATCAGGGGAATTAGAGGAAATGCTCATTAAAACAAATTTAAAAGGTCTAATGATTAAAATATTGATTAATTAGCCAAACATTGATTAGCAGTCACACTTTATCAACTACAAAGTTTCTAATTACTGCGCTATTATTCCATAGATTGACCTGTTCTCTCTTGTCACTTATGATGAAGAACAATTTTTATTAAGTGGGTTTTGGATTTTTGACCTGTAAAATTTTAATAGGGAGTGCAAAGTGGGTGTCGTGTGTGGTTTGGCATTTTATTCACCAAGGGGCTGATGGTTACTGTCTCCACTTAACCAGAAGCACATAAAGTGCAGAGGGACAAGAGCGCTTAGGGATTAAAATCTTACCATCTTCCCATTCAAGGGGAAAAACAAGCCACATGTTGATCCACTGAGTGAGGAAAGAGGAAAATGTTTGCCCTTCTGATTATGCACAGAATGGCTGATACACTCAACCAAAGTGTATCAGTTACAGATTGTCCAGAAAGACAAACACACAATGAGTGATATAGAATGAAGAATTTGTTATAGAGATTTAATTCTGTGCACTTTGGGCACAGGTTGAATCATCTATGCAAGGCTGTTGCTCTTGCATCTGCGACTGGGCATGGTCTCAGCAGGGCAGACAGGTGGGGATAAATGATGGACCGGAGGTAGGAGAGGAAGGATACCCTGAAACTCACATCTGTCTCTCACTGTCTCCAGCTTTAGTGATACAGATCACCTCCAAGAGAGGCCGGCTCTCTTTACCAGGGAGCTGCCTGTGCACATGGTCCAGGATTCACGTGTGCTCAGCCACGCAGTCATGTGTGTCTGACTCTTTGCGACCCCACAGACTGTAGCCCACTTGGCTCCTCTGTCCATGGGATTCTCCAGGCAAGAATACTGTAGGGGGTTGCTATTTCCTCCTCCAGAGGATCTTCCTGACCCAGGGATCAAACCTGCATCTCTTGCATTGCAGGCAGATTCTTTACTGTCTGAGCCACCGGGGAAGCCTATCCAGGACTCAGAGATGCTGAGAAAGGAGATTCTGTAGGAACTAGAAGAGCTTACAGCCCCACTATTGCTCCGCACCAACAGCAGGTCAGGACAGCGAACTGCCTCAGTGCCTGCACATACCTTCAGAATGGAGAAATAGTTGCCCTTTTACTTCTAGTTTCCAGATCTTGCAGGTCAGTTTCTCTTGCAGCTCATCCTAACCCACGGTAATCAGGAAAGGCAGTTGTGGGAAACAGAATTTCAACTTAACTAAGTTGACACAGTACAAAGCCACCACAAAAAGCAAAAAGGATTCTAATCCCAGTTATCGCAGACAGCAAGATCTGAACTCCTAAAGGCACGTCATACAAGAACAGACATCAGGGCTCAGGTGCCACTGTGAAGGAGATTTGCCACCAAACTAACAATATTTTCCCTTTTAGGAAGAATTCTTTTTCACTGATACCAAGGAGGAAAAAACAATAACAACTGATTCATACAAGGCCAATCAAAACAGTCCATTTAAAATATTCCAACTGGGCTACTTCTGGACATCTTGCAAAAGATCTTGTTGATCTCAGTAACTATTTAAATCTTCTAAGGCAGTACTTATGCCCTGATTCGCCAAAAGAAAAGGTCAGCACGGCACATAGGGTTACAATCTCAATATAACTGTCTGGAAGTGCTGCTCCAGGTTTACTCCTGATGAGATCAGCTGGAAGGCCAGAAAGCAGATTTACAGCATGAACATAAATGAGCAGGGGGCACACCTTTCTGATCATTCATATGCTTGACAGGCAAAATGTGCTTATGACCTTATTGCCAAATAAGTAACAGCACATAAGCTCCTTGCAGTCAGTGGGAAAATGACATCCTGAAGACAATTCAGAGCTGGGCATTAGGCTAAGGAGATCAACAGCCACAGTCTGGGAAGAGGCAGGAGGGACTCCTACAGGCTCAGCTTCTGGGCTCCACGGAGGGGCCGTTTCAGGCACAGCTGTCTTATTGAAGCAGTTGAAAGGGAACTGCATTCTATCCAGGTAAGAAGTACCTTACTGGCTTCTGTGTGTGAGAAGACCAAAAACAAAGCCTATATGCCAAGAAAACCAGTCCAAAGTCTGAAGAACTCTTCACAGTTCTCCCACTTTATGTATCTGAATGTACATTGGCACATAGGAAGGGAGAGAATCTGTTAGTCACAGTCGTGTCGGACTCTGCAGTCTCATGGACTGTAGCCTGATGGTCTCCTCTGTCCATAGAACTCTCCAGGCAAGAATGCTGGTATGGGTTGCCATTTCCTTCTCCAGGGGATCTTTCTTACCCAGGCACAGAACCCAGGTCTCCAGCATTGCAGGCAGGTTCTTTACCATCTGAGCCATCAGGGAAGCCATAATCAAGGAGGTCTTTTGCTATTAGCAGTTTCACTGATCTCCTGCAGTTTTAGTGACACACTTTACTCAGTACTGGTCCAAAGTTAAAATTTCAAAGTGGAATGAAATGTTCAAGAAGTTAATTGGATAACTCCAAGTTATCTGGCACTCAAGAGTGATTTTTTTTTTTCGGCAGTGCCATGCACCTTGTGCAATCTTAGTTCACTGACCAGGGACTGAACTTGTGCTCCCGCAGTGGAACCTCAGAGTCCTGACCACTGGACTGTCAGGGAATTCCCTCAAAGTGCTTTCTGATCCTGAATTAAGATTTTCTGCTCCTAACATTTAGACTTGCAAGAAAGTGAAAGTCGTTCAGTCAGTTAAGTCAGTCAGTTCAGTCGCTCAGTCGTGTCTGACTCTTTGAGACCCCATGAATCACAGCACGCCAGGCCTCCCTGTCTATCACCAACCTCCGGAGTTCACTCAGACTCATGTCCATCGAGTCGGTGATGCCATCCAGCCATCTCATCCTCTGTCGTCCCCTTCTCCTCCTGCCCCCAACCCCTCCCAGCATCAGGGTCTTCTCCAATGAGTCAACTCTTCTCATGAGGTGGCCAAAGTATTGGAATTTCAGCTTCAGCATCAGTCCTTCCAATGAACACCCAGGACTGGTCTCCTTTAGGATGGACTGATTGGATCTCCTTGTAGTCCAAAGGACTCGCAAGAGTCTTCTCCAACACCACAGTTCAAAAGCATCAATTCTTCGGTGCTCAGCTTTCTTCACAGTCCAACTCTCACATCCACACATGACCACTGGAAAAGCCATAGCCTTGACTAGATGGACCTTTGTTGGCAAAGTAATACCTCTGCTTTTGAACATTCTATCTAGGTTGGTCATATAACTTTTCTTTCAAGGAGTAAGCATCTTTTCATTTCGTGTCTGCAATCACCATCTGCAGTGATTGTGGAGTCCAAAAAAATAAAGTCTGACACTGTTTTCACTGTTTCCCCATCTATTTCCCATGAAGTGATGGGACCAGATGCCATGATCTTCGTTTTCTGAGTGTTGAGCTTTAAGCCAACTTTTGCACTCTCCTCTTTTACTTTCATCAAGAGGCTTTTTAGTTCCTCTTCACTTTCTGCCATAAGGGTGGTGTCATCTGCATATCTGAGGTTACTGATATTTCTCCCTGCAATCTTGATTCCAGCTTGTGCTTCATCTAGCCCAGCGTTTCTCATGATGTTCTCCGCATATAAGTTAAATAAGCAGGGTGACAAATATACAGCCTTGACATACTCCTTTTCCTATTTGCTCAGTCATGCCAACTCTTTGCAACTCCATGAACTATACAGTCCATGGAATTCTCCAGACCAGAATACTGGAGTAGGTAGCCTTTCCCTTCTCCAGGGGATCTTCCTAACACAGGGACCGAAGCCAGGTCTCCTGCATTGCAAGAATACTGGAGTGGGTAGCCTATCCCTTCTCCTGAAGATCTTCCTGACCCAGAAATTGAACCGGGGTCTCCTGCATTGCAGGAGGATTCTTTACCGAGCTATCAGGGTAACCCTTAGACTTGCATATATGGTCACAATTATGTGAAGTAGGATATGCAAGTAAATGCCTGCTCTTACATTTACTATCAGAGAAGGCAATGGCAACTCGCTCTAGTACTCTTTCCTGGAGAATCCCATGGATGGAGGAGCCTGGTAGGCTGCAGTCCATGGGATCGCTAAGAGTAGGACACGACTGAGCGAGTTCACTTTCACTTTTCAGTTTCATGCATTGGAGAAGGAAATGGCAACCCACTCCAGTGTTCTTGCCTGGAGAATCCCAGGGACAGGGGAGCTTGGTGGGCTGCTGTCTATGGGATGGCACAGAGTTGGACAAGACTGAAATGACTTAGCAGCAGCAGCAACACTATATGCAGAAAGCCTAAATATTAATTCAGAACTAAACACTGGAAAAGACTCGAGAATCCTTTGGACAGCAAGGGGATAAAACTAGTTAATCCTAAAGGAAATCAACTTTGAATATTCATTGGAATATCTGACGCTGAAGCTGAAGCTCCAATACTTTGGCCACAAGATGTGAAGAGCCAATTCATTGGGAAAGACCCTGATGCTGGGAAAGATGAGGGCAGGAGTAGGGAGCGACAGAGGATGAGATGGTTGGATGGCATCACCAACTCAATGGACATGAGTTTGAGCAAACTCTGGGAGATGGTGAAGGGCAGGAAACTCTTGCATGCTGATGTTCATGGGTTGCAAAGAGACACAACTTAGTGACTGAACAACAACAAAACATTAATAGATGAGCAGTCACAACACTACCTCAGAATGAAGAGTCATAGCAGTTTCCCATTTTTCTAGTGAAAATATGGAAACAATGTCAGAGAAGTAGCATAGATTGCAAACTTTGAGGCTACTGATGGTATAATATTGAGGCTAAATTAGGAGACAAAACATCCTGGCAACAATAAAAGAAAGAAAATAAATTATCTCATTATTAATTTTTTATGTCCTTTTCCTATTTTAATGTTGGGTTTTATTATTGTTTATGAATTTCGGAGAATGGCTTTCATGTTAAGATAGATATAGATATATAGATATATCTATATAGATATCTATATCTATTGCTGGATATAGATATCCAGCAATCAGGTCCTTCAGGGTCTACCCCAGCTGTACTCCCCAAGATCATTCCATTCCAAGGACAACCTATAGTTGCTGACTGAGCAAGGTCAAGGTATAAAGCATGACCATTTCAGCTCAACATAAGACACTAATGGGCAATTTTTGCTCCATAGCCTCATACTCAGTTGGTATATGTTTGCTGAAGTGAAGTGGAGTGAACTCGCTCAGTCATGTCCGACTCTTTGTGACCCCATGGACTGTAGCCTACCAGACTCCCCCCTCCAAGGGATTCTCCCTTCATGGGATTTTCCAGGCAACAGTACTGGAGTGGGTTGCCATTTCCTTCTCCAGGGGATCTTCCTGACCCAGGGATTGAACCCAGATCTCCTGTATTCCAAGCAAACGCTTAACCTCTGAGCCATCAGGGAAGCCCTAGGACTACTTTAAAAAACAGGAAAGTATGTCTCAGTGCTGGAGGCTAGAAATCCAAAATCAGGATGGTGGTAGGGCTGTTTTTTCTGAGGGTTCTTGGAATAATCTCTTCCATGCCTCTCTCCCACCTTCGGATAGTTCAGGCATTCCTTGGCTAATAAATGCATAGTTCAATCTTCTGTCTTCACATGCCATCCTCCTTGTGTCTCTGTGTCTTCACATAGCTTTTTTCTTAAAAGGACAACATTCATTTGGCTTAAGAAACCATTATACTCTTGGGGACTCTCCTGGAATTCCAGCAGTTAAGAATTTGCCTTCCAATGTTGTGGGTACTGGTTTTATCCCTGGTTAGGAAGCTAAGATCCCACATGATTTGTGGCCCAAAATCAAAACCTAAAGCAAAAAGAAAAATTCCTTGGTTTTCTGGGGCTATTAAGAGAACAATTTATTAAAAACAAAAGAGAGAGAGAAACGATTTTACTCCAGTGTGACCTCATTTTAACTTAATTGATTACATCTGCAAAGGCCCCATATCCAAACAGAATCACATTCATGGTTATTGGGAGTTAGAACTTCCAATATCTTTTTGGAAGGAGGGGATAGACACAACTCAATGCATAAGAGTTGGTCAAGGTTCTTCCCTGCAATTTGACTTGTCTCTGTCTAGTTCTGTTTATTTCATCTTATTTTCTTATCTTCACAGGTTTTGTTCTTAAGAAAAATCTTACATTTAAAATATTTCAGCTTCTGCTTTGAAAAAACCCAATCTGTGACTTAATATTCAGATTATCATTGTTTTTAGGTAGTTAATTATTATTGTTACAAGTTACTTCAAAACTCTTCACTGATTCTCACTTATTCCCATAACAATATTGCTGTTGTTTAGTTGCTCAGTTGTGTCTTATTCATTCTCTTTCTATATATATTTCAGATTATTTTCCATTATAGGTTATTACAAATTATTGAATATAATTCACTGTGTAATCCTTGTTGCTTATCTATTTTATGTATAGCAGTTTGTATCTGTTAATTCCATACCTCTAATTTATCCCTCCATCTTCCATTTCCTCTTTGGTAATCATAAGTTTGTTTTCTTTCTGTGAGTCTATTTCTGTTTTGTATGCAAATTCATTTGTATTATTTTTTAGATCTTACATATAAGTGATATCATATTTGTCTTTCAGTGACTTCACTTAGTATGATATTCTCTAGGTCCATCCATGTTGCTACAAATAGAAATATTTCATTTGTGGCACCCCACTCCAGTACTCTTGCCTGGAAAATCTCATGGATGGAGGTGCCTGGTGAGCTGCAGTCCATGGGGTCGCTAAGAGTTGCACACGACTGAGTGACTTCATTTTCACTTTTCAGTTTCATGCATTGGAGAAGGAAATGGCAACCCACTCCAGTGTTCTTGCCTGGAGAATCCCAGGGATGGGGGAGCCTGGTGGACTGCCATCTATGGGGTCGCACGGAGTCGGACACTACTGAAGCGACTTAGCAGTAGCAGCAGCATGGCTGAATAACACTCCACTATAGTGTTATATAGTGTCCCATATATATATGGGTTATCTATCTATCTATCTATCTATCTATCTATCTATCTATCTATGGGTTATTTCCATGTCTTAACTGTAGTAAATAGTGCTGCTATGAATATTGGCATGCATGTATCTTTTTTAATTAGAGTTTCATCTTTTCTGGATATATATACCCAGGGGATTGCTCGATCATATAGCAGCTCTATTTTTAGCTTTTTAAGGGAACCTCCATACTGTTCTCCATAATTTGCATTCCTACCAATTTGCATTCCTACCAATTGTGTGGGAGGGTTTCTCTTCCTTTGCACCCTCTCCAGAATTTATTATCTGTAGACTCTTTGATGATAGCCATTCTGACCTGAGTGAGGGAATACCACATTGTGGTTTTGACTTGCATTTCTCTAATAATGAATCATGTTGAACATCCTTTCATGTGCCTATTGGCCAGATGGATGTCTTCTTTGGAGCTTATTGATATATCTCATGATCAACTCATTTTACTCCCCGCCTCACTGTGACCTTTTATTTACCTACCACTGTACCTTTGAAAAAAATGGAGACCATGGAACACTTCTGGGTTCTCATTTATCTCCAAAATTAATTGTATCAATAAGCTCTTTTTAGACTCAGGGCTTTTATTGCTTCTGAGGCTTACATTAAAGCTTAAAATTAACATAAAAAAGTGTAGTTAAATATAGTTAAAATGTAAAACCAGATTTTTGTGGTCAACTGAACCTTAGAATTTAGAATTATTCTATATTTAAGATCAAATTCAGTATAGCACATTATATAAAAACATGAAAATTTGAAGATATTTATATTTTTATGAACTTTAAAAAATCAGTTAACCATTAATTTGTTGCAAATAAACTGTATGATTATTATAAAACACAATACATATTTCTATTACTTAAAATTTATTCTTAAGAAGTGTAACATTAGAACTTTGGGTTGCATGTAATAAAAATACAATCATATTTTGATTTAAGAAACAAGAAGAATTTAAGGATATGGTGATCTTCACAAAACAAGGACAAAATAACTACTACATCCAAGAACAGAAGAAGCATTGACTTCCATTCCTCTTTAAACTTATTTAGCCTTTTCTTTCTCTTTCAGACCAGCTAATGCTATTCTTCTAGTTTTTTGAGCAGGGAATATGGCTGTTGACTTTTCAAGAATTGCATATAGTAGAGCATTAAATTCCTAGAGAGAAACTGATTTTGTAGATGTCTTCCTTTTTCTAAATGCTATGAAATTGTCTGATGGGTTCAGCTGGTTTAAAGTACCTACTGCTGGACAACTGTTTGTAGCCAGGGGATGGTAACTAAGGAAGGAGCTACAGTTTGTCTTACTTGGGTTAAGAGTCCTTCCTTGAACCTATCAACTGAAACCAGAAGTCATATGCCTTCATACTACAGGGCAGTGTATATTATATTCAGGTGACAAAAGGGGAAATATGGGCACTTTTTCAAAGGAAAGAAAATACTTTCCCAACGAAATAGGAGGTAGACATGTTGGGTCAATAAAGTCAATATAGTAGCACTCATATGCATGAGCACTTAACAAAAGTGTTCTCCTTATGAGAATGAGGATGAATCTTGTCTAGTTTTTTTTAAATGATGATCTCATTTTAACTTTTCAAGTAAACATTGCTGAGCTTGCTTCTGATTTGAATTCACAACTGTCATCTGCACGTGGAGAGGTAATATCTCCATTTTTCTGAAGAGAAAAATGACGGTACTTTGCCACTCTTAGTGGAGTTTGGGGACCTTTTGGTTGCATGTGACAGCCAACCCATTTCAAGCAGGTATAAGTAGAAAGGGAATTAAATACAATGTTTCTTTTAAACTTTTTTTTTAATAGATATTTACAAGTAAGTGGTTTAGATTCATTGGAAATATATTGAATCCTTGACAATTGAGAATTAGCCATAGACGTTGAACTTACCATCCTGGAGGTGAACAAGAGTGACTGTGGGATCCGCCAACAAATCTGGGTAAGGAAAACCTATGAGATGATAAAAAATATATATAATATTATCAGAGTCTACCTGTGAGGATTAACTCCCTGCTGAATTTGTCCCTTCCCTGGAGAAAATAAAGAGAAACTAGTCAATATCAATCAAGCAAACTCAACTATCTGAACTTCCATAAGGTTTTCAACATTGAGGTAGCATTCTTTTGGCCATTATCTTTGTTTTTGCCTTGACAATTCCTAGATAATGAAACAAAGTATTATTCTGATTGTTAAGAAGAGGCCTGGGCTCCACCTGACCTCTTTGAGAGTTCTCTGGGGCCATGATACAGTCTACAGAGAGCAGTGAAGATAATGAAAAAAAAAAAACACACACACACACAAAAACTAATGCTCTCCAAGCCCCTGACATGATAATTTTTTTAAAAAATAAAAGCTTGTCAGACTTAACCCTGAAACTAATAATAATAATACATTTCTAGAAAATGGGTTAACATTGTTAATATAGATAGAAAACATTATTTCATCTCCTTTTTTCATTTCTAGTTATACTAAAACTTTGTAGAAATGCTCCTTATAGATTTGACTATGTATAATGTTGGCCTCAGCCTTTGGTCCCTATTATGTCTGTGCAGCTAAGGATTAGGATCAAGAGTTCTCTGACATTGCAGATCTATATTCTGAGTGACCATAAAATTGTGCTGCCAATAGCCTTTACTTTTACAGCTCTGCAGAGAGAGGAAGAAAACAAGATTAAGAGAATTGAGATGCTGTGATAGAGAGCATCTTAGGCTCTCCAAAACAGTCCATCAGTCTATAAAACTAGAAATATATGTATATGTTCAGAACAAAACCGTTATTGCCAGCATCAATGAAAGGAGTTTTGAAGGGACTGTACCTTAGCATTCAATTGGATACAATTCAATGGTTTCAGGTGCTGATTTGTAAACTAACAACTTTTAAAAAGCTCTTTGTTGCTTTACAAACGTGAAGTGGTGTGATTCCTCTGGGAATTCGGAACAAGCAAACATTTTTGTTAGACGTGGCAGTGTTTTACAGGAATATGTTATTATCATTGGTTTTAGTGAAAATCCTGAGAGGACGTTTTACTTAATATGTAAGGGGCTTGGCAAACCATTCCATCTGGAGTACAGGAATCATACCTATTAATATGAGAATTACATACAAATCCTCCAAGGCGTGGATTGGAGAATAAACTTCAGACTGTGCATATGCTGCAGCAATATTAACATGATAGATTTTCAATGCTCTGCAGGATCCATTACTGTGTTTTGGGCCAATAGTCCATGAATTTGAAGGATTTATACAATGGACCATAACAGCTCCATAGGTACAATTATGTCCCATCAGATGAAAAAATGTCTTTTTAAAACCTTCCTATTAACCTGTTTGCTCCATAGACCATAATCCTTTGAAGGTTAAATTACATACATAGAAAAATGGGCCAAATCACCTCATTTTGTGTTTTAAAATGTATTTATGGTGAAAAAGCTCTCCAAAATGGGAGAATAGAAATTGTACCCAAGAGTACCATCAAATCAAGGTGATTTTTAAATGTGAGTGACAGGCACTACTTGCAATTTCTGCTCAGGAGAGAACTCTTGATAGCCCAAAGATAACACTTACTCCTTTATGTACCATTTACATTCACAATCATCTAAAAATAGATCAAACAATTGAATACAATCTGAGTAGTCAGATAACACAAGGTAACAGCTCTCAAAGCATGGGCAGGCACAAAGAATCATAATAAAGCTGTAACTTACCAATTAAATGGTAAAACATGCTAAAATCCTTTACTATCTATATCTTATGTATACTTGGTACTTAGATGAGAAAAACTAGAGCACCCGATTTTTGAATTATTAACACAGTTTTATTCCTTTCACAAATACTATTGAACTGAGTATTGTGCTCAATACATGCTAAGTATTTAGTGCGTTTTAATGAATGTATCCATGGGGTCTAAATAATTAATTTAATATCTCTCAGATAATAGGAATCTTCTGATAGCACTTCCTTAAACCATTTGAGCGACTGTAATGAGTTACTGGAAACAAGTGCTTGATGATCAGGGCATTGTTATACCCTTGTGGTAAACCACAGTTCAGTTCAGTTCAGTGGCTCAGTCATGTCTGACTCTTTGTGACCCTATGGACTGCAACACATCAGGTCTCCCTGTTCGTCACCAACTCCTGGAGTTAACTCAAACTCATGTCCATTGAGTCAGTGATGCCACCCAACAATCTCATTCTCTGTTGTCCCCTTCTCCTCATGCCTTCAATCTTTCCCAGAGCCAGGGTCTTTTCAAATGAATTAGTTCTTTACATCAGGTGGCCAAAGTAATGGAATTTCAGCTTCAACATCAGTCCTTCCAATGAATATTCAGAACTGATTTCCTTTAGGATGGACTGGTTGGATCTCCTTGCTGTCCAAGGGACTCTCAAGAGTATTCTGCAATACCATAATTTGAAAAACATCAATTCTTTGGTGCTCAGCTTTCTTTATAGTTCAACTATCACGTCCATACATGACTACTGGAAAAACCATAGCTTTGACTAGATGGACCTTTGTTGGAAAGTAATGTCTTTGCTTTTTAGTATGCTATCTAGGTTTGTCATAGCTTTTCTTCCAAGGAGCAAGTTTCTTTTAATTTCATGACTGCAGTCACCATCTGCCGTAATTTTGGAGCCCAAAAAAATAAAGTCAGACACTATTTCCACTGTTTCCCCACCTATTTGCCATGAAGTGATGGGACCAGATACCATGATCTTAGTTTTCTGAATGTTGAGCTTTAAGTCAACTTTTTCACTCTCTCTTTCACTTTCATCAAGAGGCTCTTTAGTTCTTCTTTGCTTTATCTGAGGTTATTGATATTTCTCCTGGCAATGTTTATTCCAGCTTGTACTTCATCCAGCCCAACATTTCTCATGATGTACTCTGCATATGTTAAATAAGCAGGGTGACAATATATAGCCTTGACGGACTCCTTTCACAAGTTGGAACCAGTCTGTTCTTCCATGTCCAGTTCTAACTGTTGCTTCTTGACCTGCATAAAGATTTCCCAGGAGGCAGGTCAGGTGATCTGGTATTCCCATTTCTTTAAGAATTCACACAGTTAAAGGCTTTGGCATAGTCAATGAAGCAGAAGTAGATGTTTTTCTCATACTCTTTTGCTTTTTTGATGATTCAACGGATGTTGGCAATTTGATCTCTGGTTCCTCTGCCTTTTCTAAATCCAGCTTGAACAGCTGGAAGTTCACAGTTCACGTGCTGTTGAAGCTTGGCTTGGAGAAATTTGAGCATTACTTTGCTAGCATGTGAGATGATTACAATTGTGCGGTAGTTTGAGCATTTTTAGGCATTGCCTTTCTTTGGGTTTGAAATGAAAACTGACCTTTCCCAGTCCTGTGGCCACTGCTGAATTTTCCAAATTTGCTGGCATATTGAGGGCAGCACTGTCACAGCATTATCTTTTAGGATTTGAAATAGCCCAGCTGGAATTCCATCACCTCCACGTGCTTTGTCCAGTTGAATTCGCATTCTAGGATGGCTGGCTCTGGGTGAGTGATCACACCATTGTGATTATCTGGGTCATCAAGATCTCTTTTGTATAGTTCTTCTGTGTATTCTTGCCACCTCTTCTTAATATCTTCTGCTTCTGTTAGGTCCATACCATTTCTGTCCTTCATTGTGCCCATCTTTGCATGAAAATTTCCCTTGGTATCTCTAATTTTCTTGAAGAGATCTCTAGTCTTTCCCATTCTGTCCTTTTCCTCTATTTCTTTGTATTGATCACTGAGGAAGGCTTTCTTATCTCTCCTTGCTATTCTTTGGAACTCTGCATTCAAATGGTATATCTTTCCTTTTCCCCTTTGCCTTTCGTTTCTCTTCTTTTCATAGCTATTTATAAGGCCTCTTCAGACAACCGTTTTGCCTTTTGCATTTCTTTATGGTGAACCACAAACCAGTCTCTTATCCCAGCTTCTTAGAACCAGTCCTATGATTTTCCCAACTACTTAGAACCAACCCTAACCAATGCTCTCCTTTCAAAGTTAAGTACTGAAGGTATAGGCCTATTTAAGATTTGCAATGTATAGGCTCAATTATTCCATTAAAAACTTTGAAATAAGAATAGTGAATATGTCAAGGCTGAGAAAAGTTTTTTTCTCTCAACCGGGTACTTTGGTGAATGTCTTTTCACCACTGTCCTTACTTGCTGTTCTGCTCCTTCCTTTGAATTCCTGCTAGTGACATGCATAATTTTCCCATAAATTTTGAAAAAGTACTTTGAAATCTTTGGAGGAATGACAGGATACATACAAAGAGAAATTAAAAATAAACATACTGTGGTTGCCAGGGTAAAGGATGGGGGAAAGCATAGGTGAGTTTGGGATCAACGTGTACACAGTGCTGTATTTCAAATGGATAAGCAACAAGGATCTACTGTACAGCAAGCTGCACTCTGCTCAGTGTTCTGAGGCAGCCTGGATGGGAGAGGAGTTTAGGGGAGAATGATACATGAATATGAATGGCTGAGTCCCTTTACCATTCGCCTGAAACTATCATAACTTTGTTAATAGGCTATACTCCAAAACAAAATAAAAAGTTTAAGAAAAATAAAAAATTAACATACTATAAACCTAAGCAGGAACAGAAAATAAACACCTGTCCACTCTTCCAAAATCCTCTTCTCTTTAGCAAATATGGAAGGAGAAAGAATGGATGAGACAGTAAAAAATGACTATCAAAATTTTATCCTACAATATAAAAATATCTAAGTTTTCTCACTCACATGAGTGAGTGTTCTATATCACTGAGTATCAGCACACAGTTTGGTAGTATACATCCTTATAGCCTTCCTGTCTCATGGTGCAATTTTTCTTGGGATGGAGATCTGTTGGTAGACTTGAATTATAATGCGGGTCCCTTTTAGTCTGTATGCTATGCCAGCTCATTTGTGAGCTTATGCATTATTAAGTATATTTTGGTAAAAGAAAGAGAAAGTAGCTCAGCCATGTCCAACTTTTTGCGACCTCATGGACGAATACTGGAGTGGGTAGAATACTGGAGTGGGTAGCCTTTCCCTTCTCCAGGGATCTTCCCAACCCAGAAATTGAACCAGGGTCTCCTGCACTGCAGGTGGATTCTTTACCAACTGAGCTATCAGGGAAGTCCTTACTTTTAAAGGGATCCTTATCAAACCTAAATGTAAACAACCAGTGCAACTGCATTGCTTTCCTTGATAACATTTTCCCCCAATAGTAGAGAGATTAAAATGGGAAAGTTTTAAATAATTTTTTCCTGCTCTTTTCTATACTAGGCATGCAAGAGGCCCATTTTCATCCAACTTGGCTCTTTTTTAATAAAGATACATAGGAGTGAGAGGAGTAAATTGCTGTTGTAAAGAATTCCAAAGCTGTTGGCTTTCTCTGTGTCTTCATTTTAGGCTGAAGGCCCCCTATCACAACTTAGTAGGGATATGCTCTCAAACACTCTGTCTCCCTGAGCATTTATGTTCTACACTCAAGAAGCACATTTGAGGTGTGAATAGGCAAATCCGCATGAGTAAAATGCCTTGTGGTTCTACTCTGACTCCTAAGATGTAATTTGGCATAATGTAGAGCCTGAGGAAAGGAGCATGAATCTTCCATAAAGAAGCTACATGCTTTCCTTCTTTCTCTCTTAGCTTGGAGGCCCATGAAAATGTTTTCCAAATGGAAAGGGTGAAATTACATTGGGTGTTACCCAAATCTGCTTAATGCCCTTGGAGTAATGTCTTCATTTCTTCTACAAAGGGACCACTCATGTGATTAGGCAATAGAGTTTTGTTTTTGTCTTTATTTTCATTTTTATATCTAGTTATGAATGTTTGACAATAGAAATGCCAATGGGCACAAATTCAGGAATATAAAATGTTATCTTTTGACATTGGGCCTGACATAGTCTGCTGAAAGGATTTTAGTTTATTTTGTTCCTTTGTAAAGCACTAATGGCAAAATTTTTTAATGGGTTAATCAGCTGAATGTAGGAGTTTTGCTACAAAATATTTCCCATTTTACTGTTAAGACTAAGTTTATTAAAGGAAGATGATACTGAGAGTTTGACATTAAAAAAAAAAATTCAACTTTTACATTCCAGGCATTCATGACTGTGACCCAATTTGAGCTTTGGGCACTAGACTAGCATATGGGTTGTGCGCAGCACTGCAGAGGATGACATATTAGAGGGAGAAAGCTAACCCTGGCTCCCCATCTTCTCCCAGGCAAAATTATGCACCAGCCATACAACTGAGTATTAGGCAAACCTAATGCTGTCCTTGATGGGACAAAGAGTATCAGATTCATTAGTACTATAAATAATATAATCAATTGGGAGTCCAGTGTGTCAACCATACGTTAGCAACATTTGCTTTTCAAACTTCTCCCAGCAATTACTCAATTGGTATTTATAAATTATAATCACACACACAGATGAAGGAAACTTGCTGGAGCAATTACCTATGCTCTAATGATTTCACCTTTCAAGACACTAGTAAAAGTAAGACATCAAATAAAACTAGTCTATCTTTCTCTGTAGCTTGGAGATTGAGAGCTATTTAATGCTTGAAAACAGGCATTAGTGGTCCAGGATAAGTCATGTGCCAATCCCAGTAATTTACACTAAACAAAAAGAAAAGAAATAAAGGAAAGGATGAAGAAACATGAAAACTAGAACCACAAGAAGACAGCATTTAATTAGCATAGGAAACTTGCAAGCAGATATCCAGAAATCTGCCTGCACTGTTCATAATCAGATTGCAGAAACCACTGTGAGCTTAGCCTATTGGGACTACTTTCCAAACCAGAGTCTGAAGACATGGTGTGATGTCAAAAGAGTTATTCCATATAAGTATACAACTTATAATTCCTTTATTTCATATACCAGGGATACCCCAACCATCTTTTTAGATTTCAGACACAGCCTGGTTCCCAAGAAAGATAAATTTCCTCCTTTTCCCTCAGGTTAAAGATGGGAATGAGGTTTGGGGAGGAAGGAGAAGTTAAGGGAGAGGAATTGAATCTTTTGGAAAAGCACTAGTACAAATATCCTATGATGCCCTGCCCAACTGAGTAATTGAAATTCTCTGTGAAGCTGCCACTGATATGTTTATAAACCATTGTAAAGCATAAATGATTTTTTAAATATAAATTTTTAAATTTTAATTGGAGATTAATTACTTTACAATATTGTCTTGGTTTTGCCATACATCAACACGAATCTGCAAAACATGATGATTTTGATGTTGCAAGCCATCTAACAATTACCCTGTGCAACTGATATAGCTCAGTGATAATAAGTGTTTTAAAAGAGAGATGTCACCGCTTAGCTGAGTCCCGTACAAAGTGCCACCTTTACGTTGTCTGCTGCTTGTTTTCGTTTTGTGTGTGTGTGCATGTATTCAGTCATGTCCGCCATTTTGCAACCCCATGGACTGTAGCCTACCAGGCTCCTCTGTCCTAGGCTATTTCTAAGGAGAAGCATGCGGATCAAAGAAAAGGGGGCCAAGAGTTCAGCCACTCTAATGGCTCATGGAGGTCCATATATGAGCCTGGCGATTGTTCTTTCATTGGCCTAATATGCTCCCCACATTTTTCTCATGGCTCATTCAGACTTCTTACTCAAATTTCTCTTCCTGATGATCTTCCTATTTCTCTACTGCCTCATTACTCCATTCTCTTACCATGCACTATTTTTCTGCATAACACATATTAGCCTCTGAATTTATCATGTTTATTTATTTGTACACAATTATATAAATTGCACAAGAGCTGGAATTTTGTCTCTTGTATTCACTGCTTTTATTCTCAGGATCTGCCATATAGGAAGCATACAGTGTATAAATTGTGAATGAATGCACTTATTATTCATATATAGCAAGAATTATAGCAACTAATTATTGTCTCAAAGGTTGTCTTCCTGGATGTAGTTGTAAAACCTTAGAACTGTTAAAGATGTATTGACATTCTTATTTCAATAGACTGCATATTTACCTCTCAAATGCGGGCAGCAAGATATTTAACACTAGATATACAAAAATACTTACATATGAAAAAAACAATGAGGGAAACAAAACATTGCAATGTATAATGTAGTTGGCTGACTTTGACCCAAGATAATCAAACCCCACCCAAATCCTATCTACTCAGATTCTTGCCTTATTCCCATTCTCATAAAAACTCTTCATGTGTTTATTTATTTGTACAATATCTGAATTGAAAGGAGTCCCATTTTAAAATTTTATCAGTTTGTGTCATAACCTTAACGTCACTTAAAGCTACACCTTTAGGGAGTCTATTTAGTATTAAAATAATTACTTAAGAATAACGCCTATATTTTGGAATTTTAGAAATGTAATCAGGGTAGACAGCCACTACTTTGTGCTACAAATCTGAATGTGAAATTTCAGAAGTCCTCCTTGCATTAAAAATGAATTAACTGTGTGATTATTAATTGTGCATATTCCAATCCCTTTGTGCTGTACTGCATGTTTCTTGAATCTCATTTGAATCCTTTGGCTAAGTAATGTGTCAAGGGGGGTACGAGCCTGAATGCCTGAGTTATTTAAAAGGCAGGACAGCTCTTCCAGATTAGAATACCAATGAGTGGGGTTAAAAAGGCTCTACTGTAGTTGGAGGGCAGCTCTCAGTCTGAGAAGTACCTGAAAAGGACCTCTATGGACTAATTTTCAGAATCACATTGTAATGTGGGCTCATGTCAATCATCAGAACAGACAGCTTCATCCCATGATATAAACTAGTTATACATTCAAGAGCTGCCAGAAGATCTTCATTAAAAAGGGACTTAGCATTAAAGGAAAAAGGTTGTTTTATTATAATACTTCAAACACAGTTTTTTGTTTTATATGTTGTCAGAATTCTTTTTTGTTCTTTGCTGCAATATCAAAAAAAGTACCACAGAAGATGGAAAACATTAAATATTCCATTTTTTAATAGGAATCAAGGAAGCTTTCTGGTTTAAGGCATTAAAATCATATACTTTTTTCCTAAATTTATTCATGGCTTTGAATAACAAAAAGAAATCTCTAGATGTAATAGGAGGATGTTTTTAATCTTTTGTAGGAAGGGATTTGCAGGGCTGACTACTCAAGGTAAAATATCTACTGGCAAAGTATATCAGTGAGAGCTTGATACATATAAATTTGTATAAAACCTTTGGGCTCTCCACAAGCTTCCAGATACCAGTTAGATATTACAATTAATGTCATTAAATTTTAATATAATTGTGTTAGGAGGAAAACAGGAACAATATCCATGTAAGTAAATCATTGACACTATAATCTAGTATTTAAAGAAAACAACAGGGGTTTAACAAAACAAATAAATGTATCTTTTTACCTATATTCAAAAGTGTCATATCAAAATTTTAATTTAAATATATTTGTACAAGTCAGGTAACCTATTCAAAATATCCAGCATATATACATATTTGCCTAAATCATCACATTTCAAACACCAAAAAGTCAAAGCAAATAGCTTGGTAAATGGAGTTAAAACAATTACAGAGTCTCTTGCAAGTAAGATATTTGTCTCAAAAGGTACAATAAGCTCTGTTTTCTGTGCACTTTTAATGAAGAAAATGCAATATTGTGACTCATTTTCTCTCTTGAAACTGCCAACTCCAGAACACATAATCTCAAATTGGTCTCATTATTTAAATGTGTCCCTGATAGATGCATCAGTATTTATTTACAAGTAACTCATGTTAACTACAATTTACAACTTTTCCTTATGACAGGATCATGCTATATGTTAATTTTTAGTTGCTTCCCCTCAGGAGTCTACCTGGAAGCACAATCATTAAAACTACCAGTGGAAGCCAGGGAAACGTCCTGGTGGGGATGTTCTCCCACCATGAGGAAGAATATGGCTTAATTAAAGGTCTTTTGGTGCTCAAAGACCAAGTGCTCATAAGAAAGCACATGTCTGAAGCCTCTGTCTCCACTCCTTCTCCCATGAAATGACTTTTTATGCACAATTACTCATTTTCCTCATCATCCTCATATAAACAGGCTCTAAAATTCATAGCATAGAAAGAACTGAGTATCTTTTCAATGCTTTTACTATTCACAGTGTTCAGAACATTGAGGGTGGTAATTTTATCACCCAAAATTTGAAAGAAATCATAAATCAAATTTTTGTCCAATCCCCACAGTACTATGGAGAGATGAAAGATGGAAAGGGGAAAAAAGGGAAATATTATAGAGCTTGTACATTTTTAACCCACAGATTTATCCAGTTTCTAGGGAGATATAGCTTTATGCCACTGAATAGATTGCTGTTTTATCTATACTCATAATATCCAGCAACTGATAACTCAAAAATACATTTTATCAAATAAATGATGTCATATGGTGTTCACATACTATTTTGATTATAAATTAACAAAAAAATGCTAGAATCATAGAAATTGGAGCTGCATGTAACCTGGCGTTCAATTTGCTGCTCCTTGCTACTGGATTCTGGACAAATAATGTTAATTCATTGAATTTTGTAGTTTGTTCAAAATGTTTCAATACAAAAATCATTAAAAAGATTAAATACTGTTCTTAAGTTAAATGGTTGAGATTCATGGTTAAGACATATGAGTTATGAATATATAATTAAAATTTTAAAAGCCTGTATTATTCATATTACAGTTGTATTTTCATTTCCATGAAAATATCTTATGAATTTTTTAATTGATCTTCTCCTTTATAGTTAAGAATATGTTTATGACCAAATATTCACAGTGGTCTGAAATAAAGTGTTTTCTTATACTATTATATTTTCATATTTTAACACATTTGAACAATTTTAAACTTAAAAAATGTTTATTGAAATATTTAAAATTTTATTTTTGTCTAAGTTTTTCCTATTTAAGCATCTACAGAAAAATAAGAGGTGAAAAATGGTGCAATTTTAATACTTAGTGATTCTGTTCTACATTCTATCATCATATAAGCCCCACGAAAACTTTTTAATCCTAACACATGGATCTGATACCAAGATTTCTAGTTACTAGGTAAGTATATTTCTTGAAGGGTACCTTAATATTCATCATTAGTACATTTGTTGATCAATCAGGTATTTTTAATAAGTAGTTCAAAGACCGTTGGTTTTAGCATATGAAATGACAAAAACACTTCATAGGTCATGGGGAATAGAAAATATCTTTAATACCAAAGGTTTGTTTTATTGTATTTATCTTGGCTGCAGGATCATAACTCCCTGACCAGCAATTGAACCTGGGCCCCTGGCAGTGAAAGTGCAGAGCCCTAACCACTGGCCTGCCAGTGAATTCACCAGAAGGCTTATTTTATATGGGAACATTTTCTAAGAAAATCTCAATATATTTTATTTTCCCCACTGAGCTTCTATTTACTGTTTCTATTCCCCAGCACTTTCTGGTTAAACATAATTGTTGAATGAAAGCAGCAAAAAGAATGACTCGATAGACCTCATAATTATTTAAACAGCAAAGGCAAAACTTGGATAAAAGGGAAAATAATGTGGCTGCATTCTGTGAATCTTTGGGGTGATAGTGCAAGCCCAATTTGTTGGGATCTATGAAAACACCTTAAGAAATTTGTAAGAGTCATACAAATGTATTGAAATATATGTTTGGATTAATAGAGGTTAATATTCTATAGAACTAGAGAGAGTAAAGACCTGAATTTCTTTATTTCAGGTGTTTATACATAAATATTTGTTACATATTATATATAGAAAGCATCAATACAATAAGATACACAAATATATATTTTTACATATTAATTGCTGTATTATATAGATTTATTTCATACACTATGTATTTCTTAATTCTTGATGTCTGAAGCACTTTCTTATAGTGTAAATCTTTTCTTTTTGAAGTATAGTTGATTTACAATATTGTGTTAGTTTCTGGTGTACTGAAACACTTTCTTAATATTTAGTAGAGTTGATGAATTTTGAGTATGAGGAAAGAAATATGCATATATATATATTTATACTCACATTTATATCCATACCTACTATATATTCCCTGGCGGCTCAGACAGTAAAGCGTCTGTCTGCAATGCGGGAGACCGGGGTTTGATTCCTGGGTCGGGAAGATCCCCTGGAAGAGGAAATGGCAATCCACTCCAGCACTCTTGCCTGGAAAATCCCATGGACGGAGGAGCCTGATAGGCTACAGTCCGAGGGGTCGCAAAGAGTCGGACACGACTGAGTGACTTCACTTTCACTTTCCTTTCACTATATAACTCACATTTATGTACATACATGTAAACACACACATATACATATATATATATACACACACACATTTACTTTAGGGGAAACATATATGTATATATTAAAAAATACTTAAATGTTTATATACATTATAAACACACATAAATGTTTAAATGAAATAAATATGATATATTGAAAGATGATGGTGGTCAAAAGCAACAGTGATTTACATAAATCAAAATGTAGAATGAAAAATAAAACATATTCAGATTTATTAAAATACATCTTTTGAGCCTACTATGAAAATATTATCAACTTTTGTCACAAATTTAAAAGGATGGGAAAAGTAGAGGACAGAAGAATGTAGGGAGAGGGAGATGTAGAGTCAGAGACACATAAACACCGCTGACCCAACCTGACAATACTTTATTGAGCTTTAGGAAGCTTTCAGTGACAGTATTCAAAAAGGGTTTCCATGTAGCAGCAGTAAAGACATTGTCAACAGCCACTTCAGACAGTTCAGATAGAGTTCCCCTTCGAGGATGGAAAGAAGTGATAAGTGGAATGCTGCTGTAAGCATCTGGACTTAGAAGGATTTCTCAACTTTATATATTGATGGCCAAGCTGAAAGAATGTGCAGCAAGGTGAGAATCTTGCTTGTGAAACAAAAAACCAAGGAAAGGTGGTCAATAAAAAGGTGAGAAGGAGTGCAGTTGGATGATTAGAAACCTTGAAGTTAAATGGCATTTTGCAATTCATTGTAAAAGAAAGAACAAAAACCACTGAGACTGAACAAGAAGAATCTCAAAAGAATTCTCCATTTACAAATGTGCCTACAGAAAAGTGAAGCATATGAAAAGAAAGAGGCTTCGGGTCTGATTATACTTCATCACAGCTTTCAGATGAAGAGTGAAACGTTGTTTAATCCTTTATAGATATTTTCAGGCATGTGTGTAAATAACGAAGTTGAAAACAGTTTACTGATTCTTAAAATCTAACATCTATTGAATAGTATGGAGTCAGATTTTTCTTTTAAGTCAAATAACAGTATGTGATATGAGTAAAGCTCTTCCAGAATTAGTATCTCTACAGATAACTTTTCTAAACTAGCGACACATGAAGAAATTGAGGTGAATTTCATGTTCTGAAATTTCTCATTTTTTTGTTCTACATGATAGTCACAAACTGTGACTTCTTTATTTATGTATTTATTTATTTATGGAGATGCCTGTATATATGTAAGTGCTTGTTTATTTGTAATATGTCAACACAGCCCTTTTTTAAAATATCTGCAAGTACCACTTTTTTGAAATACGTGGGTGAATTTTTTCAGTTTTTTTTTTTTTTTACCTTTTATGAGGTGGTCGATTTTTCTGCTTTGTCTTTTGATTGTTTTGGGGAAGGATAGTATTATTAATCAATGAAATTGATCACATTAACCAAATATGGACAGAAAGAAACAATATTTCCTGTTATATTTCATTGCAGAAACAGGGTCATATTCCACTTTCTCTTAACAGTAAAACAAAATAAAACATATGTCTCAAATATTTAAGTCAACTAAGACAATGCACTTTGAAGCAGAATATGCTTCAAATTATAGCATTCTAGTTCCCCATAATTCTACTGGGACAGGGCTGCTATTTAAAGAAACTCTGTGGTTTGAGAAATGACGATATGACAAAGAAATGTACACAATCCTGAAGGGAACCAAAAGGACAGATGCTTCAGGCTATCTGAGCTTCTGTTAAATATGAGAACCAAGGGGCATGAACCTAAGCTAGAGAATGGCCTGGCACAAAAAGTGCTTCCAACTCTTTTGCAATTGCCCTTTGTGGAATAAACAGCCCAGAAAAATATAACAAGCAGCAGACACAACAAGAACATGGACAAGCGGCTCTGGACAGAGCAATGGCAATTTAATGAGCAGAAACCCTCAGTGTTCTGTTTTCAGGTTAAGTATGTATATGGATGCTCTGAAAATCGGCATTTTCATTAGAGTTAAATTTGTTCTAATATTTTTAGGAGTTCAAAATCATACTATTAAAGCCCAGATATTCATCCATTAAACATTCACAGCTAAAGAAAATCCTTTGGGGAATTATTAAGAAATAAAATATGTTTGTATCTGGGAACAATTTTTTTACACACATTTAGCTTTATATTTTTAATAAAGAACTAGCCTGCTTTTATTCCCCAAACTGAATACATCTGTTAAAAATTATTTCTTTAAAAGGTCTGTTATTCAATCTTTTTACTCTTAACAGAACAGAGAATGTTACAGAATTAACCAAGACAAGTATTAATCTTACTCTCTTGAAACACTTAGGAAGTCATCAGGAATCACACTTGTTTAGAATTGTTACAGTTAGGAAGGCCTTAGAGTGAGCTCCCTCATTTTGAAGACAACGTAGAAATGTGAAGTGATTTACCTCTGGTTTTTGTGATCGGGGCATCCAGGTTCTTAATCCATCATTCTTTTTCTTTTATTAAATAGGATGAGGTACATAAAGTGCTTAGCACACTGCCTGGCACAGATGTAGCACTTGATAACTGTTGCTAAAGCTACGTAGAGAGCAATAGATAGAGATGATTGCACCCAAAGATATACACACACAAACGTATATACAAATTCTGATGGTAAGAAAAGTGGCTGAGCAGAAGTAAGAATAGTAAGTTTTATGTTATTTATCAAAAGTATTTACATCAATCAAATGCTATTTTCAGTAACTCAACACTAAGCCAGTTATATGACAGAATTTCCTTCAATGCCTTTATTATTATACAGGATAGTAGGTGAGTCTCTGCCAAAGAGGCCTTGTCTTTCATCTTCCTATGCCAAGCACCTCTCATAACAGGCTCTCAATAAATGGTGCTCTGTATGGATGAATCAAATGATAGAAAATAAACAACCATGAAGTAATAGGCAAATTCTAACTAACTCAGAAAACTCAAATATGAACAGTCAGAATTTGCTTTTAACAAACAAAGAAATGCATGTGGCACCCGTCACTTCCTTACTGCTATTTTGCCTACAGAGTTGTGGACTCATGTATCTTATTCATGATTATTTTGGGAGCCAAAGCATATCTTCCAGTGCAAATGAATGTATGAGGGCAGGTTCTCCCTGGTCTCTCATTAGTTGTCAAGAGTGACCTAGAGGTATTTAACCTTAAGGACAGAGTTTTTCATTTGCATAGTTTTGTCCTGATCTCTGTCCTGACTAACCAGCCCAGCTTGCCAGTCTGGGAGTCAAGATGAGCAAGGAGAAAAAAAAACCTAATTAAGCTAGTTTATATACTTTAACATGTCTGGAAAATGGTAGAATTAATGGCTGCAAACCATCTCTGATACTTTAGTCAAGGAATCACTTTTTTTTTTTTTTCATTTTCAAACTGTGCCTATGGGAAGGAGGGAAAGGAGAGGCCCTGTGAATTCAGCCCCACATTTCCCTTTGTGGTGGCTGTTAAACCAGTGCATTAGCAAGAAGGAGAAAGGATAATAAGGTTAGTAATTGGCAGGGCTGTCCAACTACAACTCCCCTCTCTCCTACCACTTGGCCCTGCCCAATTTATCTCTTCCATAGCCCCTTGATGCTTCATCTCTTCTCCAAACTTTTTAAAAGTTGCCCCCTGTATCTGGTAGCTTGTTATGTAAGGATATTCATCAAAGCTCCAACCTGAATGTTCTTCCACTTGTTAAATCAATATTAAAACAAGAAAGAACCCCTAGTTTAAAGCATCCGCCTTGCCATTCCCCCAGCTGGAGGGCCACCGCCAATGGTAAGTGGTGAGGGAAAAGTATAATTAAAACTTAACTTTCAAAAAGATCTCATAGTTTATGCTCAGTAAGAAGCTCTTTTCGCCACATGAACTTTCAGGTGGCTGTTCTGAACAAAATAGGTGTGGATTCCTTTTACATGAAACCCTTAAGATAACTTTAACATGGTCCTTTGCAGTTTAATTTATCATAAATTCTGGCACCATTTATCACTAAATGCAAAATGATGAAGAAATGGCTCTATTAAATCTGAATAACTATTGAATTAAAAAGCGGTTAAATGAGTTGAAGCACATAGCACAGTTAACAATATGTGGAAGTGTGTTTGGCTGGAATAAATTACTTTCATAGTCATCATTTGAAGAGTCTACCTTTGGAGAAATATGTTCAAAACTTCGCATCTTGATTCCTTGACTAAATCATATGCACTGTTAATGTACTTTTAAATTTATTTCACAGAAAACAGGAGGAAATGCCTGGTCTGAAACTCTTCGGTATCAAAACAAAATTTCTCTATTCCAAAGTTGAAGAAAAAGACACTTTAAAATAGGTATGTGAAATAAAATAACAGATTTAAAGTAAATATATTTTACTTTCCTAACTCTTAATCTTTCAGAAATGGCTTTGTTATAATGTATCCATGTATTTTAACATTCTAATATTTTTCAATGGCAGTTCTCCAAAGAGAAGTATTTTAACATAGCCTAGCACATGCACAACACTTTAAAAATAATAATAATAAAAAGGATTGGCTTAAACACCTAAAGGATGGATTTTTATGAGAAATTAGTAATTAAAGCAGAAGGGTTGTTCAAAGGAAGGCTCTATCACATAATCTGTTTGCATTTATATTTTGAAGAACATTAACAAAAATTGGACTTCAGAATGCAATATATATATATATATATTTTTTTTTTTTTTTCTAGGATCCATGCTGGTGGAGTTCTGCTACCCAGATATGTCCCCTTGCAGGGTTTCAGCAGATAATGTGAGTGTTCTTAATCCTTACCCACATGAGGGCACTTTCTAGTGTCTTTAATTATCACCCTGGTATTATGATTAGAAACAAAGACTTTTCAATAGTAGTGTCCTATTGCATGTTTAGAGATATTTCTGTGTGAAATCTTTAATAAAAAGGATTTGTGAATGAACTTAATTAGCCCTGTTGAAAACATCCAGCAGATAGCAATTTCATGGCCACACAGAGAGTTGTGTCATGGCATGGGGGCAGGTTTCTTGGCTAGATTCTTTCTCTGTGAAAAGCAAAAGTGCTGTTTTTCAAGAAAGCAAAAGCTCTTTTAATATGTTTACCAAATACAATATCTGGTTTACAGAAAGCACTTAATTTAGTCTTTCCGAAAGCCAACCAGATTATGTTGCTTTACTGGGCTTACAGAAACATCTATAGACAGAATGCTAATTTACAAACACAGAGATAGAGAGACAGAGGCAGAAACACAGAGAGGTATATTCTTGAATTCCAAAGGTATTCCAAAGACATACCTTTTTCTTTATGTATCTAATTTTTAATGGAATCTATATAACTATGCAGATAAGAAAGCACATATCCATAATACAATATTGGTTCCTATAGTCTTTTGTTTTGTTTTCATGCACCCTTCTTCATCCTCCATTCTGCCAGTCCATCCACCCCAGGAAGGGAACTCGATGGTCTCTAGGTTATTATGTGCAATGGAGCAGAGAAAGAAAGAGAAGTACTGACTATGGAAGTTAGAAGATTGAGTGGCAAGAGTAGAAGAATACTTATATTTGAGTGAAAATGGTGGTAGATCATTCTGTAACAGCTTAGTAGTCTTTGGGGCTGTTAGATTATGGGATACTAGAAGATTTAAAATTTGGTACCCACATCATTTTTTTTTTCCTTTCCAACTGGATTTTCTCTGGGGGTGCTTTCAACTTGGGATGTGGCCTTTAATTATACAAAGCAAAGGAACCTCAGGAGAGGTTTCAGATGAGGGAAAGCTATTGAAATGGCTACTAAATTTAGCAGGGTGGGATGAACCGGGAGACTGGGATTATATATACACTGCTATATATAAAAGACAGAACTAATAACTAATGAGAACCTACTGTATATATAGTCAGAGAACTCTACTCAGTGTTCTCTGGTGACTTAAATGAAGAGGAAATCCATAAAAAAGGGGATATATGCATACAGATAGCTGATTCACTCTCCTGTACAGCAGAAACTAACATATTGCAAAGCAACTATAGTGCATGCATACTCAGCTGTGTCTAACTCTTTGTGACCCTATGGACTGCAGCCTGCCAGACTCCCCTGTCCACGGGACTCTCCAGGCAAGAATACTGCAGTGGGTTGCCATTTCCTCCTCCAGGGCATCTTCCCAACCCAGGAATCAATCCTGCGTCTCCTGAATTGGCAGGTGGATTCTTTACAACTGAGCCACCTGGGAAGCCCATACAAGCAACTATAGTCCAAAGAAAATTTTTAAAAGCTTTGTTTGCTTGTTTGTTTCTTTTCTTAGCTTTCTATTGTAGCTTCATTGTCCTAATTTAAAAAGAACAAAGCAGATAAGGATTCAGGGATAGTGATAGTAATCTATCTGAGAGTTAAAATTACACATTAGTCTGGGTCTTCCTTGTGTTGAGAGTATGTTTGAAATGAAAAATTCTTCAAGTACAGATACTGAGGAAGCCAATTAAGGGCTACCACCCAAACTAGAAACTTAGAGCTCATCTCCCCAGTGGTTAGGAAAACTCTGAAGGCACTCTCCCCTACTCCTGCCCTATACACCAAGATTCCTGTCCTTTGGTTATTCAATCAAATGCTAATCTAGGAACTTCTGTGAAGGGATTTCGTATATGGAACTAAAGGTATAATAATCAACTGACTTTAAAATAGGGAGAGATTCCAGGTAACTGTAGAAGGAAATGGCAACCCACTTCAGTATTCTTGCCTGGGAAATCCCAGGACAGAGGAGCCTGGCGGACTATAGTCTGTGGGGCAGCAAAGAGTTGGAAACTACTTAGTGACAACAACAATATAAAATTTTAAGATCATAAACCCATAACTTATAAAAATGGTAGGCAGGTCTGTGAGTGGATAAAAATTTCCCACACATTCCACAAAGTGGAAAACAGATAGATGATTGGCAGTTCATGAAGTAAGACAAATAAGATCCCGACTCAGTCTTGCAGCCAAAGGGGCAGCCCATAAACCCAGCAAAACTCCAAAGAAACCTGGGATTCAAGAGGGCAAATGTGTGGTTGAGAGTGAAAAAGAACAAGAGGTTGAAATCATGAGACTTAATGAAAAGTCAATAAACATAGCAATTGAATTTCCACTTCTACTCCCACTTTTCTGCACAAAACTGTCGCAGCCAGATGTTTAATTCCTGGGGAAAGGGGGATGGGGACAATACGAACAAAACTAGTGTGCTACTTAAAGGACTTGAGCAAACTCCCTGTGGAAACTAGGGCAGCTGGTGTGGATCTGGAGCTCCTCCAGCAGAAGCATTTCCATTTTGGACTGTGGGAGATCCAGTGGCTGACTCACTGACAACTCTCCACGTAGTGAAGTCTGCCAGTGGATGAGCAGGTTTTCTCTCATTTCGCTCTTAAATATGAATGCTCTACTAAGCATCACCAGATATTTGATGAAATTCTACAAAATGAAATTTCAGAGGAAACAGATATAGCTCACTGAATACAAGATTTTCTTTTAAGCTAAGCAGTATAATCAGGAAGATTTAGACACTATTATAAGCATTAAAAAAAGGCATGATGCTGTTAAAAGTAGAGAAATCATAGAGGAAAAAGAAGACATGTTAGGGACCAAAAATTTGATTACAAAAATAAAAACAATCTTATAGATGAGTTTGAGGAGAAAATTAATCAAGAAGTTAAACAAAACATAAAATCATAAAATATGAGAAAAAAATAGTTTAAAGATAAAGAGGATTAATCCAAGAATTCTATAATCATTTTATTATGAATTCTAGAAAATAATAGCACTAAAAATAAGAAGAAATGATTAAATAACAATTAGAGAATTTCTCACAGCCAAAGGGCACAAGATTTTAAATAGGAAGTGTCCAGCATGACTAATGAAAAAGAATCAGAACTTGATATATGATTATTAATTTTAGAAATGGAGAGTAAAAAAATTAAATACTTTCAGAAAAAACAGATCTCTTAATGAGAATCAGGATGTCATCAGAGTTATCATCTTGCAACAGATACCGAGAGAAGGAAAACAAAGCTTCACTGTTCTGTGGGAAGTAAATAACAACTTAGAATTACATACCCAGCCAAATTATAATTCAAATGTGAGGTTAGAAATAACTGTAGTTTCAGACATGAAATATTAGTCTATCTCCCACATTCTTTCTTCTGACACCATTTAAGATTTGTCCTACCTAAATAAAGGTGAAAATATAAAAAAGGATAATCTAATAGTCAGGAAACAATAGGTAAAAATTTGGAGAGCAATAAAGAGAAGTTGCCAGGTGACAGATGTACCCAAACCTGTGTGTGTGTTTGTGTGTGTGTGTGTGTGTGTGTGCGCGCGTTCAGTCGTTCAGTTGTGTCCTCAGACTACAGCCCACTAGGCTCCTCTGTCCATGGGATTCTCTAGGCAATAACACTGGAGTGGGTTGTCATGCCCACCTCTAGGGGATCTTCCTGACCCAGGGATTGAAATTGAGTCTCTTGAATTTCCTGCATTGGCAGGCAGATTCTTTACCAGTTTGCTACCTGGGAAGCCCTGTTTCCAGACTTAGGGAGATCTTAGTCCAAATGCGAGATAAAAGAGACAGGTTTTTAAGGAGAAATAGAGAGGGAATATCAGGAATTTTATATTCTTAACAATTGGAAGTCCTAAAATTTGCATCAAGGAATTCTTTGGTATGCTAAAAATGCATAAAAAGAAAGGCATTATGAAACCCAAATAAATTGTTTAATAAAGATAATATATCTGAATAATATACCAATGTTCATTTCTTCGTTTTGATGATTATACTGTGAGTATGCAAGATGTTAACAATAGGGTAGGCTGGGTGAAGGGTGTACAAAGATTCTCCATACATTTTTTGTAACTTTTCTCTAAGGGTAAAATTAATTCAAAGCATCAAAAAAACTAAAGCAAAAAAGATATCACGGTTGTATGCATTTTGAATACAATGAATAGCAAATACACAGTCAAGTGATAAACAACAGGAAATGGTAGGGTAACAGCATAAAGCAATTAATAATTTAGCATGTGGTGTGACTTTGGTTTTGCCTATCTCAAAAGCAGTGTCACCTGAGTGAAATGATGCCAACGTAGGTGATCAAAATGCCAAATATCCAAATCTTTACCTGTAGCTGCTACCAGAAATTATCTCAGAAAATGTTGGGAGGAATGGAATGGAATTAGGAATTAGGAAATGGAAAATGGAATTAGGCAAAGTGTTTACTGAAAAAAATTCATCAGCTAGGAGATAGGTATGGAAATGGGTGAAAGTGCGAACAGAGAGGAAGTTGTTTACATTGTTCACATTGTTTGTGGAAAACCAATGATAATCTGTTGGAGCTTCTATTCATGATTAATGCCTGCAAGATTGCTGCATCCAGTTAGATTTCCCTTGAGGCTGGCAGAATCAGAAAATAATAGCCAAGTCCAATCTTGACCATACTTACTGCAAATGTGTTATGCACAGAAGACATGGATCATATGATCTCTGTGAGACATGTTTCGAAGACAAGGCTTTTTAACAGTCCAGTGAAAAACTTGTATATGAAGTCAACTGTCACAAAGTGGATGAAGAATAATATCTCTGATTTGAGGCAACTGTATTTTTTTTTTAGCCCGTGGAGCTAAGGGACAACTTCCAATGGAAAAACTTGAATGTGACTTTTGCCATGATTGACAAAGACGAGAAGTAGGACAGTGGTGTGGAGCTCATGGAACCAGTGGGAAACATAAAGGATTTTGACCACCATTGTGAATATCATAGGTGTCAACTGAGATCCTTTTTATCATGAAACTGATTTCTTCTCTGATAGAGACACATGAATTGAAGCCCCTTCTGACTCACATAACCTTTTCTGTTTTAGCCATTTCTTGTATCAACAATATGTGCTTTGATGTAGTTAATTATTATACTAATACCATACCTCACTTGGCCCTGCCTACAAAGACTAAAGCAGTACCTAAAAGGATCAAATTGTTTCCAATAACTGTATCCCAGAACAAAGCCTAAACAAGCTGAAATATATGTATATATACATATATATATGATAGACACCAGATGTAATTTTTACCTTTTTGTGGTATGTACCACAAAAAGGTATATATGTGTACCACGAAAAGGTAAAACATGTATATATTTTATGTAGTTTGACTATATAAATATAGTACATTATATATAATAGATATAAAACATATATTTATATGTAAAATAAATTTATATATGTAACACATGTAAATATATATGTGTATACATATATCACATAAAAGGTAAAAATTACAATATGTACCATATATCCAATAACAAATTACTAGGCATGCAAAGAAGAAATACACAATATAGTAAGCACAAAAGTTATTCAATGAAAACTGCCTTTGAAATGACACAGAGTATATTGTTAGTAGGCAAGGATATCTTAAAAATGCTAAATCTGTATTCCATATATTCAATAGTATTTCTAAGAAAGATTGGGCATATTACGTAGATACATGGATTACATAAAAAGAGTCAAATCAAACCTCTAGAAATAGAAATAATAAAGTTTGAAGTAAAAAAACTATTGTTTAATAGATTTCTTCAAGTCAAAAAAAGTCTTGTGAAATACCACTACCAGAAATAATTACCATCAATATGGTAGATTACCCTGCTAGTAATGACACAATACACATGTATATGTGTACCTGTGTTCAAGAAATCCTGTGGAAAGTAGTTTATGTGTTGTTGTCCCTAAGTCATATCTGACTCTTTTGCAACCTGCCAGGCTCCTCTGCCCATGGCATTTTTCAGGCGAGAATATAAGAGTGGGTTGCCATTTCCTACTCCAGGAGATCTTTCTGATTCAGGGATCTAACTCCATCTCCTGCACTGGTACATTTAATTGACGTTAGAGTTAACAATGTAAAATATGTGAAAAGATGACAGATGTGCAAATGTAAAAAGTTAAGAATAGGGAGACTATGGCAGGTAATACCTTAGGAAATCAACGTATGCTGCTACTTTTGAATGAACACACACATGCACACGCACACACAAGTATAAACAGTTTAAAATTGTAGTGGAAAACTCTTACCAAAAATAATGATGTTATTATCATTGGTAGAATGTAGAAAAGAAACTGAGGTATTACAAATAATCATTATCCATTATAGCACATAGTAATCAATAATATCTAAGAAAGATCAATCAAAACTAGACCTATTAAACATATTATTTATAAATATATAGTGAACTCCAGAAAAATGTAAAAAAGGAAGAGATACAACAAATTCCCTCTATGATATAGATATAGGTGGTACAAATTAAATTAACCTAAACAAATGGCATTAAAACACTGTCTAAAATTAACTATGCTGATAGTACATACAAATTAAAAAATCTATTATTTAAAATTTTTTCAACTGTTGTAGTTAGTTTATGGAAAAGATGCTGAAGATTTAATAGTGGTTGTTATTTTAGCTATTTTGATGTGTCTATGTGTTAATTGAAAATAATAATGTCATTCCTTTTCCATATTTGTATCTAGAATTTCACTCTTGACTAACTTTTTTGGGCAATGGTGATAACCAATATAGTTCCTGAGTTGAAGTAAACTTCTACTCTTTTACTCATGTATCAGCATGATACTGGTGTGTGTGTGAACATGCACACGTGTGTTCAGTGTTAATGAAGATGACAAGGTTTTGATAGGAGTTTTTGTCAAGAATAAAGTAGAATTTTATCATTTATTTTCTTCTTAAAAGTATTGTAATTGCCAGAAATAACATTCTAAATAATCAGCTGAAATATTATTGATGATTATTTTTAATCTTCAACAATTTTTTTCTCTATTAGTCTTTCGGAAGTAGTCAATCAGAAAGCCTTTTTTTTTTTCCTGAGAATAGAGACTCAATATTATATAAGGACAATTAACACCAAGAATGCTTATAATTAAGCTTCAGTTCTTTAAGCAAAGTATTGGCATATTGGACAGGTGACCTAGGAGTGCAAATTTCTAAACGGTTACAAGTAAGTTTAAAATTAATTTCCCACTAAGATGAATGAGAGTTTTAAAATATGACACCTGGGTTAATGCTATTGTTTTGTAGCACTGCAGACTCAAACAAGAGAGTAGGTAGCAGCTTCACTGAAGGAAGTAGTTTTCAATACAATCAAGGTAGATTTATAAACTCCTAAAGAAACTTCCCTTGGAGAACAAAATGGCAACCCACTCCAGTATTCTTGCCTGAAAAATTCCATGGACAGTGGAGCCTGGCGGCTATGATCCAATGAGTTGCAAAGAACTGGACCTGACTGAGCAACTAAGCATACAAAGAAACAAAGAAAAATTAACATTACTTTGTTAATACTGTTAAAAATGCTGCAAAATCATTTATTGAAAAAGACATTTCTACTATTATTTGTTTATTTAAAGAAGAATAACGTACTTGTCCTACAAATTATTTTTGCTTGTAAGTCCAATATTTCATAAAGTGATTGACGAAAAGTATTCACATGATATATTGCTATAGTATTAATAAAGGAAAAGCAGGTAATTTATGAGAGGGAAGGAAGCATTTTGGAAATTTGAAGGTGGGAGATCAGAATATCTGAATTTTAGCAGAAAAAAGGTAAAGAACAGAAGATCAATTATTAGGGAATAGGGTAGAAAAACACTTAAGGAGTAAAATATTGAGGCAGGCCCACTTGATGAGGGTGTGTGTTGTAAATAACGTGTATCAGGTAGAAAGCTATTTAGAAACCTACTACCAAGACTACATAGGATAGAATAGGCTGCTATAAAATAGGGCCATCCTTCTTTTCTTGGAAGTGGGACCACAACTGGGACTCTGAGTATGGAAAAAAAAAAAAAAAAGACAGAGATGCAGTAAGCATAAGGGGCTGGCAGTAGACCTTTATCAGAATTAGAATGAATGTCATTACCTAAGAATTAATTAAGGAAAAATCTACAAATTTGAAGTAGATCACATATTTATAGAAGCAAAACTACTCTAAGCAGTAAGCTTATAAACTGCACATTGCGGCATTGAGGTGGCCAGAATGAACACCTGAAAAAATATAACCAATTGGGTATTCACAACAATATACATTTAAATATGGGTCATCTTTTCAAGGTGCCTTAGATTGTTTAGAAGCAGGCTATAAACAAATATTTAAGTGCAAGGACTGTATTTGGGAAACATCGGCACTGATAACAGGAAGTTGTGGAGTGAAACAGAGAGGTAAGGCAGTCAATAAATGGAGCAACATAGAAAACAGAACTAAATTGAGCATCATGAAAAACCAAGGAAATTTAACCATAAGATAAAGCCATGGACAACAGTGTAAATATACACACATATCTCAGAGTTATCAAACGTGGGACAGAGAAGATACTACATCAGTCATGGGTTGAGGAATATTATTCCCCTGGCACTTTGGCTTAGAGGATAAAGCATCTGCCTGCAACGCAGGAGACCTGGGTTCAATCCCTGGGTCAGGAAGATCCTCTGGAGAAGGAAATGGCAACCCACTCCAGTACCTTTGCCTGGAAAATCCCATGGACGGAGGAGCCCGGTAGGCTACAGTCTTGGGGTTGCAAAGAGTTGGACACGACTGAGCGACTTCATTTTACTTTTCATTTTCCAGCCTGCCAAGCCAGAGGAAGAGCTTCACATCAGACCTTCCAACATACTGTAGCTGGAAGTCAGTAAGGATTCCTGAATAGGTAAGATCCTAGGCACAATGAGCTGGGCATAGATAGCGTCTGTCATGCTAAAGAAAACATTATTTTGAACAGAGGGGTTGTGATAATATGTATTCTTAAAAGAATTATCAAGATTATGTCAGCATATCTTTAACATTATTCAACTTGTGATTGTCTTTGGTATGTCACGATTACATAATGGGACTATCAAACTAGAGGTTAAGATGATTCAACTAAAGTTATCTTACAAGTTCATATATCTCCTAATTGTGATTTGAATTTTATGTGAACTTGCCAACAAGTTAAGAGGATTCAGTATTCTAGTCATGGTCACATTTTTTTTCTTGGTTGGTATGAACATGTAGGCATCCTGGATGATAGAACCCTCTCTTTGACTTTGTTTAATCCTAGTTAGTTACACTGAGACTAAACATTTCTGGAACTCTTCCTAACCCAATATCTGGATTTGCTAACCTGATTATCAGAACCAAGAACTTGAAGATTCTAGTAAGGATTTATTACCCTTTCAGTAATTTTCTTGACAAAACACAGCCTAGTGAGCACATGTGGAACATAACAGTTTCCAGTGGTGTATGTGTATTTGTACATGCAAAGACACTGTCACACCCAAATTCATTAAGGTTTCTTTGCTTTTTTGGTGGCTCAGATGGTAAAGAATCTGCCTGCATTGCAGGAGACCCAGGTTCAATCCCCGGGTCAGAAAGATTCCCTGGAGAACAGAATAGCAATCTACTTTAGTATTCTTGCCTAGAGAATACCATGGACAGAGGAGCCTGGTAGGCTAGAGTCCATGGGTCACAAAGAGTCAGACACAGCTGAGCAAGTATTAGTTTCACTAATGTCAGGGTAGACTTTATATTTCTTATGAACCTTAATGGCCGTTTATTATAGACTTACATGAAATCACATCAGGTATTTTTTCTCAGCATGAAATGGGTGGCTAAGTTGGTAAAGAATCCACGTGCAATGTAGGAGACCCAGGTTCAATCCCTTGGAGGGGAAGATCCCCTGGAGAAGGAAATGACAACCCACTCCAGTATTCTTGCCTGGAGAATCCGATAGACAGAAGAGCCTGGTGGGTTACAATCCATGGTGTCACAAAGAGACAGGCACAATTTAGCGACTAAACCACATAAGTAGTTTTATAGACTATGAAGATTTTACTGGCTATATTATTCTAGGGATTAATATTTTAATAACATTCTGAAGTGGCCTCATGTTTCTCCTTTTGTTCCAATCAATGTAAAAAAAATCACATGAAGCTTCTAAGAAAATTTATGAGTGCTTTCAGTTCTTTAAATTTTATATTCAAAATTACAATATGATATAATACATACCTAAGAAGTTGATGGATAACAATTGAATTATCACTATATTAATCATCTTCATTTGACTTCCATTACATAAAGTATTATACTATTAGGAATTTTAAAAGTCTAGGACTTTTGTTACAAATATTTCTGAATCTCTGATAATGGAATATAAATTATAAAACACAAACTCCATTCTCTCTTGTCTTCTAGTTTAATTAAAAGGAAGACTATAAAGACCTAACATATTGAAGTGGAATAAGTAGAAAGAGCCTGGCATCAAATATTACAGATATTTGAATAGATGGGAAAAAAAGGACTTTTGAGGCTGAAGGGAAAGGTAGGGTAGATTGATGAAGAGATGAACTTCACTGAGTATCAACTGTCAGATGAAAAAAAAGAGAGAATAGGAAAAAATTTCCCACAATATCTAATTTCTCTTCTATTACTAGCTCTGTTATCTTTAGGGGCTTTAGTGTCACCTCTTTAAAATAGACGTAATCATGATTTACCTGCAACTAGTTTACTCAATAATTTCAAATCTAAACCAAGGATACTGTACCAATCAGAAATTAGAATTCATAGACCTTCACTGGTAGTTAAAAATTAGAATATATTTGAAATTTTGAAGAGAGAAATATATTCAAAATCCTGAAATGAAACACCATGCAATGCTCAACTGATGTTAGTTTCTGATAATAATAAAAAAAAGCAAAGGAGCTTGAATACCAAATATATTAAAATTACCATAATTGAATAGCCTCCACCATATAGTCATTAAAAATCATGCAGAGCCTGTAACTTTTTTATTGGCTTGGAATTTAGCCATTGCCCTCATTTTTAAAATTTAATGACTGTTTTAACCCTTCCTATAAGGCTCAGAGAACTCCCATCTTCTTTTCTATAACAAGAATGTTCTATGATAATATTAATAGAGGCATACCTGGTATATTTGCAGTTGAGGAAAAGTTGCCTTCGGATGATCTAATCATATCTTGACTTTGGTGTTATAGATGAAATTAAAGACTACTGCCCCTGTAGAAATCTTCTTGGATTAAGTATTATTCTTAGACTATGCAATCATTCTCCTCTTTGTGTTATAGAGCACATTATAGAATATGAATTAAAAATATATTTTATATAGAAATAAGTTACATATTCTGAGACTCAGAAAAATGACAATGCAGTCAGGAGCAATATGTATTATCTCACATGCAGAAACTGATTCTAAGCAGTGATTTATTTAGATAGAAATAGAAGGCTGAAAACATTATAAGAAACTCAGGTTTTCATTACAAACACATAATAACCCTTGAAATATGCTAGACATTGTGTCACAGGCTGAAATACAGAGACGAATATGATTCAGTTTTTGCCTTCTTGGAAGCTAGTAGATAGGAAAATAAGAATGATTATATAATGCGCTAAATGCAATGACAGAGATTTGTACAAAATTGTAAGGATGCAAGTCTCTCTCCTGGTCCTTTTTAGCAGGCATGCACCTAGATCTTTCACAAATAATGGCAACCTTTCTAAGATCCCAGAAAAGGCCCGCCAGGGTGGGGTTGGTCCATAGTCTCCCTTGGAAGTGGATTCCTATATTAAATGTGCTCTGCTGTCAGGTTAGTTTTCTTTGAATTCCCTGGGGATCATTTTCTTTCTCAATAGGGGAGTTGATTCAGTGATCTAATTAATAGCACATTTTCATGTTGAAAATGATAAGGACAATGGTTGCCAACTAAGAAATATAATTTGGCAGCAATGCACAAGAGATCATGATCTTCAAATTATGTTACTTCTTTGAATTAGTTAGAAGACAATGGGAATAAATGAAGGTCTAAGTATAAGGCCTAACTGCCATCTCCAAGAATGTAGAATTAAATGTGTAATCTAGGTTGCTATTTTGTCCCATATATATCAGAATTGGGTTAATTGAACAAATTATTTTTAAGGTTTTTCTACAATAAATAGGATCCCAAATTAGAGTAACAGTGCAAAACCTAGTAACTTGTTTATAGTAAAATCATCCTTGTAGAGAATTTATTTAAATTTCTGGAAAAACCAATATTTAGAACTAAATGTTCTCAGAACCTGTTAAAAAGTTGCACTAGCTATGTATAGTATTCCTTTCTCCTATTGATAATCTCTTTTGTCAAGCTTAACCTGAAACAACATCTTGGTGGTTGTTTATGAATATTAAAGCTGAAAATTCCATCAGTTCTCAATTTTTTTCCCACCACCTCATTGCAAAACAAAAATTTCGTTGGTTGATGTATCACCCAATTTACAGTGAATGACCCTGCCCTGATGTGACCTTCTAGGTTGATGACTCTTTCAAACATACAGTATAGTTTCAGTATATGCAGTTCAGTTCAGTGCAGTTCAGTCATTCAGTCGTGTCCAACTCTTTGCGACCCCATGAATCACAGCACACCACGCCTCCCTGTTCATCACCAACTCCCGGAGTTCACTGAAACTCAAGTCCATCAAGTCAGTGATGCCATGCAGCCATCTCATCCTCTGTCGTCCCCTTCTCCTCCTGCCCCAATCCCTCCCAGCATCAGAGTCTTTTCCAATGAGTCACCTCGTTGCATGAGGTGGCCAAAGTACTGGAGTTTCCAGCTGTAGCCTCATTCCTTCCAAAGAACACCCAAGACTGATCTCTTTTAGAATAGACTGGTTGGATCTCCTTGCAGTCCAAGGGACTCTCAAGAGTCTTCTCCAACACCACAGTTCAAAGGCATCAATTCTTCAGCGCTCAGCTTTCTTCACAGTCCAACTCTCACATCCATACATGACCACTGGAAAAACCATAGCCGTGACTAGAGGGACCTTTGTTGGCAAAGTAATGTCTCTGCTTTTTAATATGCTGTCTAGGCATAACTTTCCTTCCAAGGAGTAAGTGTCTTTTAATTCCATGGCTGCAGTCACCATCTGCAGTGATTTTGGAGCCCCCCAAAAATAAAGTCTGACACTTAGAACAATCTAAAATTATATTCTTCTTTTTTAATATGTATATTGTGACTGACATATACATACTACTGTATATAAAATAGGTAACTAATAAAAACTGTATAGCACAGGGAACTCTACCAATGCTGTTATGGCCTATATGGGAAAAGAATCTAAAACTAGTGGATATGTGTATACATATAACTGATTCATTTTGCTGTATACCTGAAAGTAACACAACATTGTCAATCGACTAAACTCCAATATTTTTTTAATATATTGTGTTTTGCTTTTATTTAGCAAAATACCAATTTGTGTCTTGTAATTAACAGTATGCAGGAATACTTCAGAGATATTGAAGGTTTGGTTCAAAACCATTGCAATAAAACAAATATTGCAATAAAGTTAATCACACAAATATTTTGGTTTCCCAGTGCATATAAAAGTTATCTTGACACTATACCATAGTCTTTTAAAGGTATAATAGCATTATGTTCCAAAAAACAATGTATATATCTTAATTTTAAAATAATATATTGGTAAAAAAAAATAATGCTAGCCATTATTTGAGCCTTCAGCTAGTCGTAATCTTTTTTGCTGGTGGAGGGTCTTGCCTTGATGTGATGGCTACTGACTTATCAAGGTGGTGGTTGCCTAAGGCTGGGGTGGCTGTGAATGTTTCTTAAAATAAGACAACAGCAGTTTGCTGCATCGACTCATGTTTCCTTTCATTAATAATTTCTTTGTAACATGCAGTGTTGTTGGATGGCATTTTACTCATAGTAGAACTTCTTTCAAAACTGGAGTTAATCCTCTCAAACCCTGCTGCTGCTTTATCAATTAAGTTTATATAATATTCTCAATTCTGTATGTTATTTCAACAATCTCCACATCTATACCAGGAGTAGAGTCCACTGTCTTTGCTTATCCGCAAGAAGCAACTCCTCATTTCTTAAAAAGTTTTACCATGAGATTGCAGTAATTCAGTCATATCTCCATATCCCACTTCTAATTCTAGTTCTCTTGGTATTTCTACCACTTCTGCAGTTACCTAATCCACTGCAGTTTTGAACCCTTCAAAGTCATCTATGGGAGTTGGAATCAACTTTTTTTCCAGACTCCTGTCAATGTTGATATCTTGATTTTTTTCTCATGAATTATGAATGTTCTTAATTGCATCTAGAATGATGAATCCTTTCCAGAAGGTTTTCAATTGACTTTGGACAGATCCATCAGAGGAATCACTCTGTGGCTATGGCCTTACAAACTGCATTTATTAACTAAGACTTGAAGGTCAAAATTAGTCCTTGATTCATGAATGAGTATTGTGTTAGCAGGCATGAAAGCACTAATCTTATTGAATATTTTATTCAGAGCTCTTGGTTGACCAGTCATGTTGTCAATGAGCAGTAATATTAACTTTAAAAGTACTTTTTTTTCCTGAGTAGTAGTTCTCAACAGTGGATTTAAAACAGTCAGTAACCATGTTGTAAACAGATATGCTGTCATCAGGCTTTGTTTTTCCATGCAGAGAGGATAGACAGGCTAGATTAAGTATAATTCTTAAGAACCCTAGAGTCTTCAAAATTGTAAATGAACATTCACTGGCTTCAACTTAAAGTCAACGGCTGCCTTAGCGCCTAACAAGAGAGTCAGCATGTCCTTTGAAATTTTGAAGCCAGACGTCGACTTCTCCTTTCTAGCTATGAAAGTCCTAGGTAGTTATCTTTTCTCCAGTGGAAGGCTGTTTCATCTATATTGAAAATCTGTTATTTCATGTCAATGATTATTTCATTAATCATCTTAGCTAAAACTTATGGATAACTTGTTGCAAATTCTACATCAGCACTCGCTGCTACATTCTATATTTTTATGTTGTGAATATGGCTTTTTCCCTAAAACTTTATGAACCTACTTCTGTGAGCTTCAAACTCTTCTTATGCAGCTTCCTCACATCTCTCAGCTTTCACAGAACTAAAGAAAGCTAAGAGCTTGCTGTGGATTAGGCTTTAGTTTAAGAGAATGTTGTGGCTGGTTTGATCTTCTGTTCAAACTACTAAAACTTTCTTCACATCAGCAATAAATTGATAACCAGTCAGTGCAACAGTCAGAACATTTCTAACGTCTGTCTTTGAACCTGCTATCTCATGTGGGTGCAGTTTGCGGCATCCCAAAGTAATTATGTAACATCAAAATTCACTGATTACACGGCAGCACAACAAATATAATAATAATGGAAAAGTCTGAAATATTGTGGGGATTTGGGCTTCCCCGATAGCTCAGTTGATAAAGAATCCTCCTGCAATGCAGGAGATCCAGTTTAATACCTGGGTCGAGAAGATCCTCTGGAGAAGAAACAGGCTATCCACTCCAGTATCTTTGGGTTTCCTCTATGGTTCAGCTGGTAAAGACTCTGTCAGCAATGTGAGAGACCTGGGTTCGATCCCTGGGTTGGGAAGGTCCCATGGAGAAAGGAAAGGCTACCCACTCCAGCATTCTGGCCTGGAGAATTTTGTGGACTGTATAATTCTTGATGTCATAAAGAGTTGGACAGGACAGAGCAACTTTCACTTTCACTTTCATTGTGAGTATTACCAACGTGTGATATAGAGACATAAAGTGAGCAAATACTATTTTAAAAATGTCACCAAAAAACCTCCTGTATGCAGTGTTGCTACATACCTTCAATTTGTTAAAAAAAAAAAAGCAGTATCTGTGAAGTATAATAAAGTGAAGTATTAAATTGGGTTGGCTCAAAGAACAGAATAATGTTCATTTGGATTTTTCTGTAATATCTTTTGGAAAATTGAAATGAACTTTTGGGCCAACCCAACACAATAAAATGAAGTATACCCATATTTCTTTCCTCAGCCAAGACAGACATCATGTTTGTTCCATTTTAACAATTCACATTTTACTTACAACTGCAGTTATCTAAATGCAGTAAATTGTTTAAAATTATGATTTATACCATGAAAGGTCTTATCTCCCTAAATATAAGATCTTTGAAGATGAGAATTTTGTGTTAGAAGCGTCACAACCTAGCCTAGGTGTTTACACATTGTCAGTGCAAAACACAAGTAGTCAATGACAATGATAACTAAAAATAAAGTTATTAAGAACAAGGTCCTTTCTTTTAAGAATCATGGGAATTCAATGAAACAGGTCCAGATGTGTTTGTTGTGAGCAAACTTGGGCCATTACTCTAAACATTTCTAAACAATAATGTTAAGTTTTTAAGCATCTTGCTGAAGTGTAATTACCCCTGTTTTGTACAGGAAGAAGAGAGGCAGATGACAATGGTGTCCTGGCCTTATACAGAAACTCCCATTGCACTGTGACAAAGTGGAGATCAAGCATCCTACCTGGAAGAAAATGTGTACATCACCTATGTTGACCTGACTTTAGGTACTAGCTATATGGATAGCCTTGATAAAATGACATTATTCCAAGATTATCTTTTTCCTCTCTAAAGCATAGAACATGGGTTACGAGCATGATCTATGTACAGATTTACACTCAAAAGCTTGTTCTACTGCTTACTAGTTGTGTTATTTGCTCAGTTATGGCAAACTCTTTGCAACCCCATGCGCTATAGCCTGCCAGGCTCCTCTTTTCATGGAATTCTCCAGCCAAGAATACTGAGTGGGTAGCCATTCTCTTCTCCAGGCAATATTCCCAACCCAGGAATCATAAGACCTGAGCAAATCACTACAGCTTTCTGTACTTCAGCTCCCTCATATGTAAAATGGGGGAAAAGTAACTGCTGCCACTTCAAGAGGTCATTGTGAGGACTGAAAGAAATTATGTTTAAACGGTCACCTGGGACATAATACCTGGTCAAGGAATGAAAAATTGATACGAGCACGCCAAATTTGCTTTATTTCTTAAACATATTTCTATCTCTGCAATGAATCTGCAGGTTGTGCTCAGCAAACATTTTAGGAAACCTAATTCTTCTCCAGATGGCCCGCTTCCTCACTGGCACTGAGTGAATTGTAATGCCTAATGAAAGGGGGGAAAAAATCTTAATTTCTGTGGACTCCATTTTCCTCAACTATTAAGTAATATGCTTAATTTAGTAAGATCCCTTCTCTGAATATACTCATGCACTCAAAGTGGTGTAATTTTTTATGTTTAGTGTCATTAATATGATTATTAACCAATTATTTATTGAGTGTTTACTCTTTATCAGACTCTGGGGTAGGTGTTTTACATGGCTCACTTCCTTGGGCCTCTTAGGATTCTGTCTTTCTTGAGGTGAAATAATAACAATTTCAAGTAGTACCTCAGATGATGAGTATCAGAAGCTTGTACAATTGAATTTATCTTTTTTGTTGCTGTTTCCAGTGCACATCTATATTATGGTCAACATCCTATTGGACTTTTAAGTCACAGTAATATATTAAATTTGATTTTTAACAGAATCTTAATAACTCTTGAGCATCATTATGAGTTCAGAATCCTATAAAATCTAGTTTGGATTAGTTTACTCTCACAGTTTCACCCTGCATTGGTACATACTGAAAAAATACTTTCATCATTTTACTGTGCACTTGGATATTCTTATAAGAATTTCCTGAAATTTGTATCTATTGGCTTTCCTAATTGCTATTTTTGAATTAAAACCTCACGTCATATCATAGTAAATCATTGACTGAGACTGTTTCTAGGTCTTAAGTATCAGCAAAATTCTTCACTTGCTCCCCAAGACCTTTAAATTCCCAAATATAAAATGCTCAGACAAGCAGAGACAGTAAGTGTGACGCAGGCCAAATTTGCAGACTGCCTGCTTCACTTTAGTTTACATACAAATGGAATTTGGAAATGAGCAGCTCTAGGAACTACCAAGTAATTCCCAGACCCAAGCTAGGTCCAAGAGCTTGAGAGAGCATATTTTTATTAAAGGTTTATGAATCAGCTTGGACTTTTCTCCGCACTGACCCATTCTTGCCTTATGCCCTTTACTTCTGGGCAAAGATAAATTCTGCTTTTCACATAACATTTTATTATTTGTAATAACAACAATATTGTCACAAAATATTCAATCACAGTAGCTAGGGTTATTTTCAGGTTTGGTTTACAGCTTATTAGCCGAGGGGTAAGGGGGAACAACTTAAGGAAACCATTGATACTGAAAAATTAATTTATAGTAATTACACTTTTTATTTACAGAACTCATTATATGTTATAAAATACTTCCAAAAACATAATGACAAGGTGATTCAGAACACAGGCAACCTGGGCTGAAAATCTGGTCCATGATTTATCCTCTGTGTGGCTAAGGGCAAACTTGAACATGTTTCAGTTTCCTCATCAGTAACATGACTCCGATGGTAACTGTACAGATCCCAAAGAAGACTAAATAAGCTGATATTTATAAAACGCTTAGGATATTGTCTGGCATGCAGAAATTGCTATATAATTGTAGAACAATGACAAAACCTAAAGGGATAATACTTGTTTTAATACTTTAAGACCCTGTTATTGCTTTTTCTAGAGAGAAAAATTTGTTGCTCAAAGGACTAAATCAAGCTCATATAAGTACGAAGGATTATAATTGTGATTCAAATTCAGCTATCCTGCTCCAAGGCTACCTTCTCTTTTTTCTTCAAAACATTAAATTCTAAGAATTAAACCTTGAGATTATGCACATCTAATCACTTTTTTCATTTATGCATTATGCAGCCAGTAATTCTGATTCACAGTTTCTGTATAACAAGGTACCTTTATATAGCAACATTTTAGCAAGTATCAGAATCACATACTTTCATTGCATTATAGACATCACATCTGGTTGTGAACCCACTTCATCAACAATACTTAAAACTGTTTGTGGACAAGATCTCCTCTAATGAGAGCCTAGTAGACAGTTAAAAGTCAGTATTATTATAGCTGTATCTTTTATGGTCTCCAAAAAAAAAAGGAGACTGGCTACTGAAGGTCATTCTACAATAGTTCCAGAATAACCTCCGCATATCAACGGTCAGAATCTTCTCTGCAGCTCTGCTTTTTAACAAGCATGGCCGTTTTGGTCTCAATGCCAAGCGTTTATTTTGACTTTCTGTGTGCCAAGTGCTGTGTTTGGGGCTGGGAAAACAAAGAATGCAACCTATTCTCAAAATGCTCACAGTCTAGTAATAAAGATATAAACATATTTATAGAATTGCCAATAGAAAATCAATAGAATTGATACCAAATAGTTTACAGTCATTAATCCCTGATGCAAATATATATGTGAGTTAACGGATACTTCTGCTTTTTCATTTTTACATGTCTTTCACTTTTGCACTTTTTAAAAAAGAGTAGGCATTATTTTACAATAAAAGTTTTTGAGGTGCAAAAATTAAAATTAAAATTGAGTCTATAATACAAAAAAGAGAAATGTCTGGGAAGGAATAATTAGGAACTATGGGAAGGAATGTGTATAAAGAACAAGTGAGGAAGTGTTTGACTCCCCCTATGTCTTGAAAAGAGTAGAAAAAGTATTCTGTGAATGCTTTGCAGTGTGATGTGCATGTATGTACATTTGTAATAATTTAAATTGTCTACTGTGTGTGCACAGTCATTCAGTCATGTTCAACACTTTGAGACTCCATGGACTGTAGCCCACCAGGCTACTCTGTCCATGGAATTCTCCAGGCAAGAATACTGGAGTGGATTGCCATGCCCTCCTCCAGGGCATCTTCCCAACCCAGGGATCGAACCCAGGTCTCTCAAATTGCAAGTGGATTCTTTTTACTGTCTGAGCCACCAGGGAAGCCCAAGAATACTGGAATGGAGAGCCTATCTCTTCTCCAGGGGATCTTCCTGACCCAGGAATCAAGCTGGGTTCTTCTGCATTGCAGGTGGATCCTTTACCAGCTGAGCTACCAGGGAAGCCTCCAGCTATCTACTAGGAGGATTATATGGGGAAGGTGTTTCAGGCTTTTGGAGAAGCACATTCATAGTTGAAAAGGAATGAAGTCAAGTGAGACAGACCAGGAATGATGACAATTTTTTCTTTAGCAATATCATGAAATGCAATTAAGGAACTGGTGGTAAGAGAAAAGGTGGCGGAAATGGGCAGTGACCAAAGCTTGATAGGCTCTGTACACTGCTAAGAATATTCTATTCTTATATTCTAAAGGATTTTAAGTAGAGAGCTATCAGGGCAAGATTTACGTTTTTTACTAACTGCTTTTAGATAACCTCCTAGGTTCTTCAATCTTTCGATAACTATCAAATATCTATTAAGTAGCAGGCACTATTCTATATATTAAGGACACATTCAACAGCAAAATGGACAAAAACCCAGTAATATGCACAAGCCAGCCTGCACCAATTTGTGAAAACTACCTTTTACATTTTGAGCAATTTTGCAAATTTCTCCTTAAAGCTTGGTAGCATGAAATAAACATGATGGTAACATTTACACCACAGAAACTGGCCTGTGTTACAAAGCAGGGCTTCCACCCTCAAATCCCAGAGAACTGATTGTTAGGCATGTACCAGTCCACCACTGCAGAGATCCCATATCTCATGGGCTTATGTTTAATATGAATGCATAATTACATTTATTACATTATATATATATATATAAGTATATACAGCTTATATTTTATATAAAAGGTGTTACATAAAACATGTGAAAGTTGATCAAAGACTTGTGGAAAGTGAAGCAGTAAGCCACTCTGCTCAGGGCCCTAGGATAAGTGCAACCCTGGTGTGATGTTGGGAGAGTGAGCTGGGGCCAATGCAACTGGGGCAGAGTAAGTGAAGGGAGGCATATTTAGGAAATAGCAGTGGAGATAGAAAGGACCAGCATGAGAATGGGAAGCATCACTGCTTGTGTGGACTTATCCTTTAGGCTGCATGAAACGGGAAGCCATAGGAGAACTGCAGAGAGAATGACAGGATCCATCCATGGCAACTGAAAATTGATCTTCTACTAAGCATCCAAAGTGTAGTTGCATGGCTTTATAAACAGTAACTGAACTTCACAATATTTCATTATACTTTTGCATGAATGTAGCTTTGGTTTATGATATTACTAAACCTACCCCTAAAAATGCTTGACCTCCAGATTTGCTCACACACAAATGATTCTCATCACCTCTGATTAGTGCAAGTGGAAACCTGCCCAAAGGAGAAAGAGAGTCAATACTACTTAGCAGGCAAACACCCTCACGTTCTCCACTATTACTAGAAAGATCTGTGGCTCCAGCCTGGACAGAGCTGTGGCCTTATACATAATTGTCCATGACCAAGTCCAATGACACCTTCCCTGGCTAAATGGAAGGAGGGGGGCATTTGAATCTCCCCGTTTCATATTTCACAATATGAAACTTATTAATATGAAGGCAGCACAAAGTCTATATTATAGGTTTCCCCCTTACATTTACTCTTACAAATTGCAATGGTATAAGTCTTTATTTATGCACACTGATCTTTTAAGTGATAAATTCCAAGAGGCCAGAATCTGTGTTTCACTGATTTTGAGAAGTATGTAAGATTATCATTAGTAGGGAGCTGTTTAATAAACATTACAATGCTGATGATACTGATAGTGATTGAGCACTACAAATTGTGAAAATTATTTTAAGACTTGTTTCGGAAAACTCAGCAGTGGCCACAGGACTGGAGTCAGTTTTCATTCCAATCCCAAAGAAAGGCAATGCTAAAGAATGCTCAAACTACCGCACAATTGCACTCATCTCACACGCTGGTAAAGTAATGCTCAAAATTCTCCAAGCCAGGCTTCAGCAATATGTGAACTGTGAACTCCCTGATGTTCAAGCTGGTTTTAGAAAAGGCAGGGGAACCAGAGATCAAATCGCCAACATCTGCTGGATCATGGAAAAAGCAAAAGAGTTCCAGAAAAATATCTATTTCTGCTTTATTGACTATGCCAAAGCCTTTGACTGTGTGGATCAAAATAAACTGTGGAAAATTCTGAAAGAGATGGGAATACCAGACCACCTGACCTGCCTCTTGAGAAATCTGTATGCAGGTCAGGAAGCAACAGGTAGAACTGGACATGGAACAACAGACTGGTTCCAAATAGGTAAAGGAGTACGTCAAGGGTGTATATTGTCACCCTGCTTATTTAGCTTATATGCAGAGTACATCATGAGAAACGCTGGACTGGAAGAAGCACAAGCTGGAATCAAGATTGCCGGGAGAAATATCAATCACCTCAGATATGCAGATGACACCACCCTTATGGCAGAAAGTGAAGAGGAGCTAGAAAGCCTCTTGATGTAAGTGAAAGAGGAGAGCGAGAAAGTTGGCTTAAAGCTCAACATTCAGAAAATGAAGATCAAGTCATCTGGTCCCATCTCTTCATGGGAAATAGATGGGGAAACAGTGGAAACAGTGTCAGACTTTATTTTTTAGGGCTCCAAAAATCACTGCAGATGGTGACTGCAGCCATGAAATTAAAAGACACTTACTCCTTGGATGAAAAGTTATGACCAACCTAGATAGTATATTCAAAAGCAGAGACATTACTTTGCTGACTAAGGTCCATCTAGTCAAGGCTATGGTTTTTCCTGTGGTCATGTATGGATGTGAGAGCTGGACTGTGAAGAAGGCTGAGCACCAAAGAATTGTTGCTTTTGAACTGTGGTGTTGGAGAAGACATTGTGAAAGAGATCAGGCCTGGGATTTCTTTGGAAGGAATGATGCTAAAGCTAAAGCTCCAGTACTTTGGCCACCTCATGCGAAGAGTTGACTCATTGGAAAAGACTCTGATGCTGGGAGGGATTGAGGGCAGGAGGAGAAGGGGACGACCGAGGATGAGATGGCTGGATGGCATCACGGACTCGATGAACGTGAGTCTGAGTGAACTCCGGGAGATGGTGATGGACAGGGAGGCCTGGCGTGCTGCGATTCATGCGGTCACAAAGAGTCAGACACGACTGAGCGACTGAACTGAACTGAACTGAGCATGTGAGTTTTTCCTTATTCTCACAAAACAATGAACTGAGGCAGTGTTAGAAATCACAGTGGAAATGAATTGGAATCAGGAGTTTCGGTTAAGCTAGTGTATAGTCAACAGAGAGAATCAAAAAGAAGATAAAGAGCATGTAACAGTACAGAGTCAGTCTTCTTGAATTGTGGTGGACAGCAGGCTCACCTCTAGCTTTTCAGTCACCACACCTTAATAGGGACAAGAAGCTCATAGCTGAGAAAAATGAGAGAACAGAAATAAGTGTTATAAACTATACAAGAGTAAATTAAACACAAAGTTTCCAAGCCCTGGATCAAACAGCAATGCTCTGCACAGACCACATGATAAAATAACATTTCTCAAAGACTTCAATTATGTAGCCACTATATTTAGCAGTAAAACAATGAAAAAATATTAAAGCTTCCTTTAGTCATGGAAATAATTTTGGAGGCTATAAGGTACATTTTATTGATATCTATTTTTCCAGATTATTTCTAAGAATGAATGGGTAAGCTGAATAAACTGTTACCAGTTTATTTCAGTCAATAGTATATTATTTAACAAACTGAATTTTCATTATTTAACATTTAGTTCATGGTCTCTCTGGTCTGAATACAAACTCAGACCATTTATACCTCATTAAAATGTAGGTATAGTATATCTGCAAGATACAAATAGCATGTTGGTGTCCTTTGTGAATTTTGAACAATTTAATAAATAGTTAACAAAGGCAGTTTGGGGACTTCTTGAGGTGCAGAATATTGATAACATACAACATCAATAGAATGAATATATGCCACTTTCTCTTCACTCTTTCAATTCTTTGATAGGTGTAGCAGCAATCAATACAGTAAGACTCAGCACTTCTCCATCAAATTTGTATTTGGTACAAACATTGAAAAATAATACCTCTTACTTTTCTGATAATGTACAAACGTATGCAATACAAAAGGATATTCATTCATTCAGTGATTCTGCAGGTACAATATACTCTGCATTTTTAAGTGTATTTAGAAGACTAATACTTAAAATGCAATTGCATTAATTATACCTCCCTGCTTCGATATAACAGGATAACATCTATTCAAGACTCTTCTAAATTTCTGTACAAATAATAAACCAAAGTAGAAAAATGAGGAGCTTAATGCTCCTTCTTTAAAATAATTTAGTGGATTCAAACAGTGACTGAACTAGTTAATTAATATGGTGAAAAATAAGAAAACTGTGAAAAACATCATATGAGAGAGACTTTCTAAAGATAGCTTTTTAAAAGAACTTACAAAGTGTCAAATCTCACCAAAAAAGAAGCATTTTTATGAGATTCTAATGAAAAACAAATCAGCCACTTTTAACCTGTGTTTCCTAAATAGAATTCTTTCTACATCAAGGTTTCTTTTCTTTCCGGAGATTTTTCAGGTGACAAAAACTAAAATATCTCAAAAATAAAGCCATAATTCAAGTAATTATAAAGCCTATTATTATCTAGTTATTCTCTTTGTGTCTAAACAGTTATGGCTTTGTAATAGTTAAATTTTCATCCATTTAATATCACTAATTATTTTCCTTCTGCAGCTTTGATGGGTTAGTTATAGCCTGGAATAAAAAACACTGTGGTAAGGACAACTGTACAGCAAGGTTAAGTGCCTTCTTGTCTTCAGTACCAATAATTACCTTTAAACAAAAAAAGGCTGTTTTCAGATTTGACAGTTAATTTACTAATGAGTATGTGGACCCAATTTATAATAAAGCAATATTGACCAGAAATAATCCTACATTGGTACTCATCTGAATTATTTTATTGTTCATGTCCTCTATTAAATAAATTGAAAAGGATTAATTTTGCAAGATGGGATTGTCAGAGACTGTTGCATAAACTAGATGCATGTCAGCACTAAATTTAATTATTGATCACAATACAATAGTGCTGAGTGTTTCAATCCCCAAACAGCTTCCAGTAACTATCAGCAGATTCCAAATATAGAGACTGAAGTAAAAATTTGATTGCAGATGACTATATTTTTAATAAATAAATATTTCATCAACACTAAATAAAAATTTAATTTTACAGAACTATTTAGATCATTCATTGAACCATGGAGCAAATGAACGATGAGTGAGGGTGACTTCCTTCAAGATACAAATTTTATTTTATGGTTTAATGGTCTCAGTATCCATGGGGTTATTTTTCTTCCTTCATTTTGGCACAGAAATAAAACTTGCAAATAGAAGACCACTTAGAGTATGCCCTTATGTTGTTGAATAGCATAAAATATCAACTGACTGGCTTGGATTTGGATCGAGAATTCTGGACCACAGTCTCCTGCAAAATGTTATAGACTAACGTAGTACAAATATCAGTATTGGAATATAACTTGAAATGTGACCATTTGAAACGGTAAAAATTGAGAAATTCAATATGCCAATTAGCTATAAAATATGAAATAGTTTTTTTAATTGAAATTGCATTCATGAACTGGTTGTATTGATAAGCAGACTTTACTAGTCAGAGTGGACATTTAGCGTAACTGATTAATCATTCTGACATGATGTAAAATATTCTTTAAGCTTAACAATCAAACAGATTTGCAACTGCTTTTCCAAGGATATGGTTAAAGAATCAATGAGTGTGTATTGAGAGATGATCTATTTATAAGAACTGAATTAAATGATAGTTCTGCTACCAAGAAAATAGACATGGTCTTAGCTTCAGTCAGGACTTCTCTCTGTGAAAACTCAAATATTCAGTGTACTCAAGATTTTATTATATAACCATAAAAAATTTTATTTCAAATTAGAAAATAAAAGGATATATTAGTATTGCTATTACAGTTTGTATGACTTGGAATATTCATTCTTGGATATAGTGCTCAAATAAAAATATAAAAATATTTAATACTATGTAAAATATATTGCAAGATTAGAAGTCATTTTATTTTAAATGAAAAAAGCAGCAAAATTGTCCTACTAAATAAATCTTAAAGGAGAAAAAGATGCTTATAGCTTTTACCAAGAATTTATAGAGTGAATTCAAGCAAGTGTTGATTAGATCATTTGATTCACTCAACCTATTTTTAATTTAATGTAAAACTTTGGAAATTAATATACTGTTTTAATTTTGACAAGCATTGGTAAGGGAGAAAGTCATCATTACTCTAATAAATTTTTAACATGTATCTTGACAATTTTTCAATTTCCTCTGACCTTTTGAACAATAGCCCTACACATAATTCTTTACTCTAAAATTCATCAGTTTGGTTTGAGTAGAATTTATTCTTCTCTATCTTGAATTTGATTCCAGCTATTCATTTCTTGTATTACTGTAATAAATCAGTAAATTAAAAATAAAAGACTTAGATATATCTCAGAACTTATTCCTTTATGTGATGGCATAGAACATTTAAGAGCCAGGCTTCAGAGCTAAGCAGATGATGGTTCAAAACCCAAATCAGACATTGGAAGTAGTGTCATCCAAGCAATTCACTTAAATCCTCTTGAGTCTCTACCCATCTGAATTTTTAAAAATTACTTTTAGGTAAATAATAGCCTAACTTTGGAAATATGTCTTAAAAGTTTTGTTGTTATTGTTTAGTTGCTAAGTCGTGTCTGACTGTGTGATCCCATGAACTGTGAAGTCTGCCAGTTTCCTCTGTCTATGAGATTTCCCAGGAAAGAATACTGAAGTGGGTTGCCATTTTCTTCTCCAGGGGAATCTTCCTAAACCAGGGATCAAAATCATGTCTCCTTCATTGACAAGTAGATTCTTTACCACTGAGTCACCAGGGATGTCCCTTTAAAGATTAGCTTTAAGAAGATTCAGTCTATGGTTAAACTCATCATTATTTCATTGGCCTTCACTCTTGACAGAGTAAATGACATCTCATATGTTATCTGCCTTAGTATACAACATACATATTATGTCTATGCTATCTTATCATTGAGTGGTTTGGAGGCACCAGAGGACAAAAACAAAAAACAGAACACGAGCGAAGACTCTAAATATGGACATCACCAGTCAATACCAAAATCAGATTGATTATATTCTTCACAGTTAAAAATGTAGAAGCTCTATACAGTCAGCAAAAACAAGACCTGGAGTTGACTGTGGCTCAGATCATGAACTCCTTATTGCCAAATTCAGACTTGAAGACAGTAGGGAAAGCCATGAGACCATTCAGGTATGACCTCAATCACATCCCTTACTATTATACAGTGGAAGTGACAAATAGATTCAAAGGATTAGATCTGATAGAGTGCCTGAAGAACTATGAATTGAGATTCATGACATTGTACAGGAGTTCCACCATCCCCAAGAAAAAGATATGCAAAAAGGCCAAATGGTTGTCTGAGGAGGCCTTACAAATAGCTGTGAAAAGAAGAGAAGCAAAAGGCAAAAGAGAAAAGGAAAGATATACCCATTTGAATACAGAGTTCCAAAGAATATCAAGGAGCTATAAGAAAGCCTCGCTCAGTGATCAGTGCAAAGAAATAGAGAAAAACAATAGAATGGGAAAGACTAGAGATCTCTTCAAGAAAATTACAGATTCCAAGGGAACATTTCATGCAAAGATGCCCTCAATAAAGGACAGAAATCTTATGGACCTAACAGAAGCAGAAGGTATTATAAAAAGAGGTGGCAAGAATACACAGAACTATACAGAAAAGATCTTCATGACCCAGATAATCTTGATGATGTGATCACTCACCTAGAGCCAGGCATCCTGGAATGCAAAGTCAAGTGGACCTTAGGAAGCATCACTATGAACAAAGCTAGTGGAGCTGATGGAATTCCAGTTGAACTATTTCAAAACCTAAAAGATAATGCTGTCAAAGTACTGCACTCAATATGGCAGCAAATTTGGAAAACTCAGCAGTGGCCACAGGACTGGAAAAGGTCAGTTTTCATTCCAATCCCAAAGAAAGCCAATGCCAAAGAGTGTTCGAACTACCACACAATGGCATTCATCTCACACGCTAGCCAAGTAATGCTCAAATTCTCTAAGCCAGGCTTCAACAGTATATGAACTGTGAACTTTCAGATGTTCAAGCTGGATTTAGAAAAGGTAGAGGAACCAGAGATCAAATTGCCAACATCCGCTGGATCACTGAAAAAGCAAGTTCCAGAAAAACATCTACTTCAGCTTTGTTGACTACACCAAAGCCTTTGACCATGTGGACCAAAAAAAAAAACTGGAAAATTTGTAAAGAGATGTGAATACCAGACCACTTGTCCTGCCTCCTGAGAAATCTGTGTGGAGGTCAAGAAGCAACAGTTAGAACTGGACATGGAGCAACAGAACAGTTCCAAGTCGGGAAAGGAGTACATCAAGGTTGTATATTGTCACCCTGCTTGTTTAACTTATATGCAAAGTACATTATGACAAATGCTGGACTGGATGAAGCACAAGCTGAAATCAAGATTGCCAGGAGAAATATCAATAACCTCAGATATGCAGGTGACACCACCCTTATGGCAGAAAGCAAAGAACTAAAGAATCTCTTGATGAAAGAGAAAGAGGAGAGTGAAAAATTAAAACTCAACGTTTTGATCTGTGGCTTAAAAGTCAGGATTCAGAAAATAATATCATGGCACCTGGTCCCATCACTTCATGGCAAGTAGATAGGGAAACAATGGAAACAGTGACAGACTTTATGTTTGGGCCTCCAAAATCACTGTAGATGGTGACTGCAGACATGAAATTAAAAGACGTTTGCTCCTTGGAAGAAAAGTTATGACCAACCTACTACTACTACTATCTCACTTCAGTCGTGTCCGACTCTGTGCGACCCCATAGACGGCAACCCACCAGGCTCCCCCATCCCTGGGATTCTCCAGGCAAGAACACTGGAGAGGGTTGCCATTTCCTTCTCCAATGCATGAAAGTGAAAAGTGAAAGTGAAGTCGCTCAGTTGTGTCCACCCCTCAGCGACCCCATGGACTGCAGCCTTCCAGGCTCCTCCTTCCACGGGATTTTCCAGGCACGAGTACTGGAGTGGGGTGCCATTGCCTTCTCCAATGACCAACCTAGAAAGCATATTAAATAGCAGAGACATTACTTTGCCAACAAAGGTCCGTCTAGTCAAGGCTATGGTTTTTTCCAGTAGTCATGTATGGATGTGAGAGTTGGACTATAAAGAAAGCTGAGTGCCGAAGAATTGATGCTTTTGAACTGTGGTGTTGGAGAAGACTCTTGAGAGTCTCTTGGACTGCAAGGAGATCCAACCTGTCCATCCTAAAGGAAATCAGTCCTGAATATTCATTGAAAGGACTGATGCTGAAGCTGAAACTCCAGTACTTTGGCCACCTGATGTGAAGAATTGACTTATTGGAAAAGACCCTGATGCTGGGAAAGATTGAAGGCAGGAGGAGAAGGGGATGACAGAGGATGAGATGGTTGAATGGCATCACCAACTCTAAGGACATGAGTTTGAGTAAGCTGTGGGAGTTGGTGATGGACAAGGAAGGTGGCGTGCTGCAGTTCATGAGGTTGCAAAGAGTCAGACATGATGGAGTGACTGAACTGAACTGAACATCAAGTAATATTAATGTGAAATAAAAACCTGTTTCAGAACTTCACAAGAAAGTAAAATAGGACATTGTCTTGTTTAAGGTAGGACTATATATATTACAAATAATAGAAAATCCAAATTAAACTGGCTTAAACAAGGAAGGCTGTTTTTGACTAATGTAACAGAAGAATGAGAGGAAAGTGGTCTTCACAGTCAAATAAATGCTCTTCAGTCCATTTGTCTATAAGTCCCTCAGCTTGCAGGGCCTATTTTGGAATATAAGTTCATTTCCACCCTACCTCCTCTCATGATTGCAAAATATTTGCTTCCTTTTTTATTTCTAAGGCAATAGAGCAGGGGTCTGCAAATTAGACCTGCAGGAAAATACTTGCTTACAACATGTTTTTGTGTGGCTCACAGGCTAAAAGTTGTTTTCACACCTTTAAATGGTTGGAAAAATTCACAAGAAGAGTAACACTTTGCGGCACATGAAAGTTACATAAAATTTAAATTTTCTCAATGTCCATAAATAAAATGTAACTGGAACACAGCTATCCTCATTTATTTATCATCTGTGATGTAACGGCAGGCAGAATTGAGCACATTTAGCAAGGACAGTATCATGTGACCAACTATACAACATACATCCTGAGTTTAACTTCGAGGGACAACCATAAAATCTCATGGCAAAGGGAATGCTGCATACTTTGTTTTCTAATCAGTCAATGTGGATTTCTGCCTAAAAACAACTGGTGAGGCAAACTGGATGGGATTACCTTAATTGGATTTAGCTTTACTATCTAATATGGAAGATACCAGTCACTTACACAAGTGTGACTGAGGACTGAATTTTTTACATTTTAATTATTTTTTATTTTAACTTTAAGACAGTAAATTCATTATATGTTAATACTTTTAGAACAAACTCAATATGGGCATCTATCTTTTTAACTATGAACTTTATAAATCTCAACACAGATCAAGGATTTCAGATGAAAATTTAACATCCAAATGTGGCATGTTGCTAAGGAAATATATCCCAGATTTTGAGAAGTTAATACTAACAAAAGGATATGAAATATTTCATTAATATTTTTATATTGATTACATTTTGAAATGACAATCTTTTGGATTTACTGTACTAAATAAAACATATTAAAAGTGATATCTGTTTATTTTTACCTTTTTAATATGACTATCTAAACATTTAAAGTTATATATATGTCTTGCATTGTATATCGGCTGGACAGCCCTAGCTCCAGTGAATTTTTCCTATAATGTAAAAGATGTCTGTGTTATCTGCTGGTAAAGAGTCACTTAGATGCTGATACAAAATAAGCGCATTTCTACTATAAGTGTAACTGTTGCAATGGGTCAATAAAGCACTTAAGATGAACATGTTAATATGATAATGATAGATATTATCTGCACTCTTCTCAAAAGCATATTATCTAGTTAAAGAAGTAAATTTACACAAGCTGTCCGGTTTCACAAATAAGCTATAGTACATACACGTACTGTACATAGACATATAGGACATGTCCTATATGTTATAATGAACACAAAAGAGGTTGCTGTAACAGAGTCCCTGAAATACATTAACTTTAAAAAAACAGAAATTGATTTTCTCCAATAAAACAGTTAAGAAGAAGGGAAATGTTTCAGGATAGGAAGGTCTCTTTGCTTCCTTGGTTCGTCAAGGGATCCAAAATCTTTCTTATAGTGGCTATAAAACCACCACTCAGATATCCCAAAGCAAGAAGCTTAGTTGACCACTGATGCCCTCTGTCACTTTTCTGGATTCATTATCACAGAGGCCACCCTGACCCCAGGATGTTGCCAACCAACGACTGCATACAACTGAGCTACCAATGCAAACCCTTTTTCTGCAGAGCACAGGTCTGCCTAACAAGCAACTTTAAACAGAGGACTTCTTGTACCCTTTGTTGAAACTTTTCAACAAACTTTAATAACACACTGCCACCTCTCAGAGAAGAGTCTCACTTTTCCTGCCCAATTCTCCTTCCTTGGGAATCCCTTTATCCTTCAAAACTCTTTGCACCAATAAATCTCCTGTGCATATAACCCCCTTTTGATATCTACTTTCAAGAGTACTTGGACTAACACATCCCTATTCTGCTGCTGTCCCATTTCCTAGGCAGGACCTTGTCTGCAAGGTCAAACATACCCTCACTCCAGCCCACAAAAAGTGGGAAAAAGATAAATGGAGTTTACCTTCAGTCACGTTACAAGGGATTGTGATTGTGAAGTCACTCAGTCATGTCCGACTCTTTGTGAGCCCATGGACTGTAGCCTACCAGGCTCCTCTGTCCATGGGATTTTCCCCATTACAAGGGAAGTTTGCACAAATACCTTCCATTCATTCCCCAGGCAAGAACTTAGTCACGTGATCACACTGTTGGAAGGAAGGGGAGATAATCTAGTCTCTCGCTAGGAAGATATGCCCTAGTAAAATTGAAGAGGGTCTGCTTCTAAAATGAAAAGGCAAAGAGTAAAGCCTAGAGGACATTTAGAAGTTTCTACTAAATATACTTTTTTATTTTATTTTATTTATTTTATTTTATTATTTTATTTTTTTACTTTACAATGCTATATTGGTTTTGCATACATTGACATGAATCCACCACAGGTGTACATGAGTTCCCAACCCTGAAGCCCCGTCCCACCACCCTCCCCATATCATCTCTCTGGGTCCTCCCCGTGCACCAGCCCCAAGCATCCTGTATCCTGTATGGAACCTAGACTAGTGATTCGTTTCTTACATGATAGTATACGTGTTTCAATGCCATTCTCCCAAATCATCCCACCCTCACCCTCTCCCACAGAGTCCAAAAGTCCGTTCTATACATCTGCATCTCTTTTGCTGTCTCACATACTGGGTTATCATTACCACCTTTCTAAATTCCATATATATGTGTTAGTAGACTGTATTGGTGTCTTTCTTTCGGGCTTACTTCACTCTATATAATTGGCTCCAGTTTCATCCACCTCATTAGAACTGATTCAAATGTATTCTTTTTGATGGCTGAGTAATACTCCATTGTGTATATGCACCACAGCTTTCTTATCCATTCATCTGCTGATGGACATCTAGGTTGCTTCCATATCCTAGCTATTATAAACAGTGCTGCAATGAACATTGGGGAACACGTGTCTCTTTCAATTCTGGTTTCCTCGGTGTGTATGCCCAGCAGTGGGATTGCTGGGTCATAAGGCAGTTCTATTTGCAGTTTTTTAAGGACTCTCCACACTGTTTTCCATAGTGGCTGTACTAGTTTGCATTCCCACCAACAGTGTAAGGGGGTTCCCTTTTCTCCACATCCTCTCCAGCATTTATTGCTTGTAGACTTTTGGATCACAGCCATTCTGACTGGTGTGAAATGGTACCTCATTGTGGTCTTGATTTGCATTTTTCTGATAATGAGTGATGTTGAGCATCTTTTCATGTGTTTGTTAGCCATCCGTATGTCTTCTTTGGAGAAATGTCTATTTAGTTCTTTGGCCCATTTTTTGATTGGGTCATTTATTTTTCTGGAATTGAGCTGCATAAGTTGCTTGTATATTTTTGAGATTAGTTGTTTGTCAGTTGCTTCATTTGCTATTGTTTTCTCCCATTCAGAAGGCTGTCTTTTCACCTTACTTATAGTTTCCTTTGTTGTGCAGAAGCTTTTAAGTTTAATTAGATCCCATTTGTTTACTTTTGCTTTTATTTCCAGTATTCTGGGATCCTACTATGATTTATGTTGGAGAGTGTTTTGCCTATGTTCTCCTCTAGGAGTTTTATAGTTTCTGGTCTTAACATTTAGATCTTTAATCCATTTTGAGTTTATTTTTGTGAATGGTGGGAGACTTTAATACACCACTCACACCTATGGACAGATCAACTAACAGAAAATTAACAAAGAAACACAAACTTTAAATGATACAATAGACCAGTTGGACCTAATTGATAACTATAGGACATGTCACCCTAAAACAATGAATTTCACCTTTTTCTCAAGTGCTCACAGAACATTCTCCAGGATAGATCACATCTTGGGCCATAAATCTAGCCTTGATAAATTCAAAAAAAATGAAATCATTCCAAGCATCTTTTCTGACCATAATGCATTAAGATTAGATCTCAATTACAGAAGAAAAACTATTAAAAATTCCAGCATATGGAGGCTGAAAAACACGCTTCTGAATAACCAACAAATCACAGAAGAAATTCAAAAAGAAATCAAAATATGCATAGAAACGAATGAAAATGAAAACACAACAACCCAAAACCTGTGGGACACTGTAAATATACTTTAAAGATTGAGATGTTTGGAAGGCTGTTTGCTATTTTTCTCTTAGCAATCATTAAGTACATATTACTTCTTTTGTAGACACTGCCATTCAGGAAATAGAAATTATATTTTATGTGAATCATTTGGGAAGAATCTCTTGAAATAAATGATATTTGGATATTTAATGAAATCAGTTGAGAATGTTGATCCTAACATTATCATTTCAACATCTCAATTTATGTTATACTCACAATACTCACATTTCTAGCATTAGTTTTAAATAAATATTTCAGATTTTGTACAAACTATATTTACACTATTCCTTCAGACCCATGGGAGACAATTCCCCATTCTTGATCTCCATGGATACCTCTAGCCACCATGTCCATTTCCTTTACTAAGAAACATACTATACCCACACTCATATTCTTTCACTAAAAAGCCAGTCCAAATATTTCAACTTAATGTGCCATGACTCCTGTAAGAACACTGACTGATACAGCAATCCAAAGCACACTTAGGCTTAAAAGGTAAATGTAAAAACCTGTAAGGAGGAAACCACAAACTTACTGAAGGACAGACATTTCTTCATTCATCTTCTCCCTGGTTTGGCCCCAGGAGGTTGATCTCTGTAAACTGTACCATCCGGGTTCGCCTTCTGGGTAAAATCAATGAGAGGTTCTGCCAAAAGGAAAAAGATGGTTGGAGAGAGAGCATTCAAATTATTTTTTACCTCTATTCTCTGTCTGGAGTCATGAGATTGGTGGTGGTGGAATTCTTCAACTGAAGGTTGCTGCTCCTGTCAGGTAGCTCTCTTCTCCAGTTCTAGATTTCACAGCATTTTGGTAACTATTGCCTCTTCTTATCCTTTCAAGCCTAAGGATCTAGGAGTGAATGGCATCAAGGTGCTTCACTGTCCCTTATTTTCTTCTCTTCCATATCTTTTAAACAGTCCCTTCATCACAATCTCTTTGGGTGTGCTATATGTCTTCTACAATACTTCTAACTGACATAGACCTTAAAAAGTTCTGAACACATAAAAACCAATCACTGTTCTGCATGTGAAAATAGAATACTACAAAAATGTTGTTTTACAAAAGCAGTTTTACAAAACCTACCTATAAATAAGTTTATAGATAATTCCAGTGGAAAGTCCAGTTTTTATCATTTTTAACTTTACAGAACAAATTTAGAATACATCCAAAACCCTTCATATATGAGAAAATTTTGAAAAATAATATTGATAGCAGAGGACTTCTGTTAAGAATTACTAAAGCTGTAAAGCAATAATAATCAAAGAAATATGATATTACATCAAGAACTGACAGAAAGTGGAAAAGATTCTCTGCAAGCAGATCGATTATAGGAAATAAGTTAAACAAGGATGTCATCACATATTAGGAAGGGAGGGGGATTAGTTATTATAGGATAATTATTTAGTCACTTAGAAATTTAAAAATATTCAATTCTCTTCTAAAGACTTAAACTCAAATAAACTTCAAAAGCAAAATGGATCAACAAAATCATTCAAAAAATGAAACAAATAATAAAATGCAAAAATGACAAAAGTCAACATAAATAGAAAAAACAATATTTTAACTACTTCTGAGCCCTAGAAAAAGTCCATAGATAATAAGAAAGGTATGTAATTAACTGAAAAATATTTTAATGAACATATGCCCATGGAAAATTTTAAAATATAATACAGAAAATAGTAAGAAAAATATAAGTACAACTAGGAAAATATAGAGTATAAACAAAAAGAGAAGAAAATATACAGTTGCATAATTCTGAAAAAAATTATTAATTGCACTAATAATCCAAAAGGGGGACATTAAAACTATCAAAGTGAAAGTGGATAAAAATGCTGCTGTTGCTGCTGCTAAGTCGCTTCAGCCGTGTCCGACTCTGTACGACCCCATAGATGGTAGCCCATCAGGCTCCCCCGTCCCTGGAATCTCCAGGTAAGAACACTGGAGTGGGCTTCCATTTCCTGCTCCAGTGCATGAAAGTGAAAAGTCAAAGTGAAGTCGCTCAGTCGTGTCTGACTCTTAGTGACCTCATGGACTGCTGACTACCAGGCTCCCCCGTCTATGGGATTTTCCAGGCAAGAGTACTGGAGTGGGGTGCCATTGCTACTCACTATCTATAATGTTATGATATCAATGCTTTATCTTCTAGAGATAAACTATTGCCTCATTTTCCAGTTAATAGCAAAAACTTTTTAAATGTTCATAAGCTTTAACAAAACATTCCAAACTGACTTATTGCCTTAAGAAACTGATTAGTGGTATTGAGATCTCTAATTTAGGTATAGATTTATTAATGAACATATCAGCCATATTTTATTTATTTTATAGTGAAATGTGGGGGGATACCAGATGATATGGAATTGATTAAATACATTATGAACATCTATAAGATACAATAATACATAGCCACAAAAGTAACTAAAACAATCCAATATTTTTCTGTAATTGAGCTGCATGAGTTGCTTGTATATTTTTGAGATTAGTTGTTTGTCAGTTGCTTCATTTGCTATTATTTTCTCCCATTCCAAAGGCTGTCTTTTCACCTTGCTTATAGTTTCCTTTTTTGTGCAGAAGCTTTTAATTAGGTCCCATTTGTTTATTTTTGCTTTTATTTCCAATATTCTGGGAGGTGGGTCATAGAGGATCCTGCTGTGATTTATGTTGGAGAGTATTTTGCCTATGTTCTCCTCAATTCTAGAAAAATAAACGACCCATTCAAAAAATGGGCCAAAGAACTAAATAGACATTTCTCCAAAGAAGACATACAGATGGCTAACAAACACATGAAAAGATGCTCAACATCACTCATTATCAGAAAAATGCAAATCAAGACCACAATGAGGTACCATTTCACACCAGTCAGAATGGCTGTGATCCAAAAGTCTACAAGCAATAAATGCTGGAGAGGATGTGGAGAAAAGGGAACCCCCTTACACTGTTGGTGGGAATGCAAACTAGTACAGCCACTATGGAAAACAGTGTGGAGAGTCCTTAAAAAACTGCAAATAGAACTGCCTTATGACCCAGCAATCCCACTGCTGGGCATACACACCGAGGAAACCAGAATTGAAAGAGACAGGTGTACCCCAATGTTCATTGCAGCACTGTTTATAATAGCCAGGATATGGAAGCAACCTAGATGTCCATCAGCAGATGAATGGATAAGAAAGCAGTGATGCATATACACAATGGAGTATTACTCAGCCATCAAAAAGAATACATTTGAATCAGTTCTAATGAGGTGGATGAAACTGGAGCCAATTATATAGAGTGAAGTAAGCCCGAAAGAAAGACACCAATACAGTATACTAACACATATATATGGAATTTAGAAAGATGGCAACGATAACCCAGTATGTGAGACAGCAAAAGAGATGCAGATGTAAAGAACAGACTTTTGGACTCTGTGGGAGAGGGTGAGGGTGGGATGATTTCGGAGAATAGCATTGAAACATGTGTAATATCATATAAGAAATGAATCACCAGTCTAGGTTTAATGCAGGATACAGGATGCTTGGGGCTGGTGCACTGGGATAACCCAGAGGGATGGTATGGGGAGGGAAGTGGGAGGGGGGTTCAGGAGTGGGAACATATGTACACCCATGGTGGATTCATGTTGATGTATGGCAAAACCAATATAGTATTGAAAAGTAAAAAAATAAAAAAATAAATAAAACAATCCAATAGTATTTAGCGTCATGCAAAATACTTAAAGTTAAAAAGAAGATAGGATATTAACTTTATAATAGCAGGATCCTTATTTTATTAATATACATACATATGTATACATAACACTGAGACTAAATTTTCCTATATATATACACAGTATTCTGATGATATGCATAACCTGATAAATATCTCAATACTTTAATAGGTTTAGTTATTCTTAAAAAATTTGGTTCATAAAACAACATTTAATTTTAACTTCCTCAATTTTTTCTGTGTCCAGTATTCTTTAAGAAAACACAATCTTTATTGCATGTACATGTATATATTCACATCCAAAACCTATAAAGAAATACTCAAATGCATTGCTCTTGAAATTGTCAGTGAAATTTTCTTATGTTTTTCCTCTATTTTTTTCTATAATGATTTTTTCATTGCTTTTATAATTTGAAAAAAGCATTACCAAAAACAATTCACAAATACACTGCACAAATACTTTAATATTACATTTTATTTTTTGGATGCTATTGGGTTGGGATAGTTAGGCTGAATATAATAATCCGTATCTCCTGCACAGCAACTGGCTTAGCTGGATTAAGTCAGAAGGAAATCACTAGACTTGTCGTTAATGGCAAAGAAGCAGATTCTTCTTTGTTCTAACAAGAAAATGTGCATTTGTGAGGCCTAGAATTCCTGGTCATTTTGTTTCCATGAGGGGAGCCAGCTCATTGACAAAGCTGACATACAGGGAAAGACAAATGTGGGTAAAGCACAGACAGCAGAACCAAGAGACTACAGCACATTTAACTTTGATGACTTGAAGACTACTTGCATTATGCTGGAATTACATTCAGCTGCCAGTAACAGAAATTTCAAAAACTAGAGGTTAATTTTAATTATATGAATGAAATCTGGAAATAGGTAATTCAGGTCTGCAACAAACGCTCTAATACAATCAACAGTCAATAACTCAGGCTCCCCAAAATCTTTCCCTCAAGGTGGCTGCTAGAGTTCCACTCTCCTCTCTTTTTCTAGCAGAAAGAAGGAAAAGGGCAAAGAGTAAAAATGAAGGGTACAAGCTGACTTTAGCTGAGTCCTGGAAGCCTCACCCAAGATCCCCACTTTTCCCTGTTTGACCATAACAATGTCACAATCTTCAGGAAAATCAGAGACACCAAGGGAACATTTCATGCAAAGATGGGCTCGATAAAGGACTGAAATCATATGCACCTAACAGAAGCAGAAGATGTTAAGAAGAGGTGGCAAGAATACAAAGAACTATACAGAAAAGATCTTTGTGACCAAGATAATCACGATGGTGTGATCACTCACCTAGAGCCAGACACCCTGGAATGTGAAGTCAAGTGGGCCTTAGAAAGCATCACTACAAATAAAGCTAGTGGAGCTGATGGAATTCCATTTGAGCTGTTTCAAATCCTAGAAGATCATGCTGTGAAAGTGCTGCACTCAATATGCCAGCAAATTAAGAAAACTCAGCAGTGGCCACAGAAATGGAAAAGGTCAGTTTTCTTTCCAATCCCAAAGAAAGGCAATGCCAAAGAATACTCAAACTACTGCACAATTGCACTTATCTCACAGGCTGGTAAAGTAATGCTCAAAATTCTCCAAGCCAGACTTCAGCAATATGTGAACCATGAACTTGCAGATGTTCAAGCTGGTTTTAGAAAAGGCAGAGGAACCAGAGATCAAATTGCCAACATCCGCTGGATCATGGAAAAAGCAAGAGAGTTCCAGAAAAACATCTATTTTGGCTTCATTGACTATGCCAAAGCCTTTGACTGTGTGGATCACAAGAAACTGTGGAAAATTCTGAAAGAGATGGGAATACCAGACCACCTGACCTGCCTCTTGAGAAACCTATATGCAGGTCAGGAAGCAACAGTTAGTACTGGACATGGAACAACAGACTGGTTCCAAATAGGAAAAGGAGTACATCAAGGCTATATATTGTCACCCTGCTTATTTAACTTCTATGCGGAGTACATCATGAGAAACTCTGGGCTGGAAGAAGCACAAGCTGGAATCAAGATTGCCAGGAGAAATATCAATAACCTCAGATATGTAGATGACACCACCCTTATGGCAGAAAGTGAAGAGGAACTAAAAAGCCTCTTGAAAGTGAGAGAGGAGAGTGAAAAAGCTGGCTTAAAGCTCAACAATCAGCAAACGAAGATCATGGCATCTGGTCCCATCACTTCATGGGAAATAAATAGGGAAACAGTGGAAACCATCAGACTTTATTTTTTTGGGCTCCAAAATCACTGCAGATGGTGATTGCAGCCATGAAATTAAAAGACGCTTACTCTTTGGAAGGAAAGTTATGACAAACCTAGATAGCATATTAAAAAATAAAGACATTACTTTGCCAATGAATGTCCATCTAGTCAAGGCTATGGCTTTTCCAGTGGTCATGTATGGATGTGAGAGTTGGACTGTGAAGAAAGCTGAGCACTGAAGAATTGATGCTTTTGAACTGTGGTGTTGGAGAAGACTCTTGAGAGTCCCTTGGACTGCAAGGAGATCCAACCAGTCCATCCTAAAGGAGATCAGTCCTGGGTGTTAGTTGGAAGGACTGATGCTAAAGCTGAAGCTCTAGTACTTTGGCCACCTCATGCGAAGAGTTGACTCATTGGAAAAGACTCTGATGCTAGGAGGGATTGGGGGCAGGAGAAGGGGATGACAGAGGATGAGATGGCCTGATGGCATCGTCGACTCAATGGATATGAGTTTGGGTGAACTCCAGGAGTTGGTGATGGACAGGGAGGGCTGGCATGCTGCAATTCATGGGGTCGGAAATAGTTGGACATGACTGAGCGACTGAACTGAACTGAACTGATAACACACAACCAGACCTAGCAATAAGAGAGGGTTTGTTTGTTTTCTTTAATCTACATATATTATCTCTCTGAGTAAGATCAAAGTTCTGTTAACAGGAGAGAATGGGAAAAGATACTTTGGCTAGGTAACAAGTAGTCTCAGCAATCCTACCCAAAGTTGGATACTTTAATTAAGTGTGCCAATAAAGTATTTCATTGTTAAAACAAAGACCAAATAAAACAGAAGTCAATAGTTATTTGCTTTGTTGTTTATTTATTCAGTCGGTTGGGTCAGTGAAGTTTGGGGTTTGTTTTATTCTACATAGAACTATTTTCATCTAATACTGTAACAGAGGGCTCACAATATAAGAAAAAGTTATCATCTGAGTAGATCTTTAATACTTCCAGGTATGACAGCATTTAATTAGTACCCAGTTTTTAATGTTTTATGTGTTCTCAACCAATTCAGTTTAAAATTCTAGACTTATCTATATCTGTTCACCTATTTTATAGGCTCTTTTTTTCCCTTGGAATATCTTTGAGATTCTGACTCACAAAAAGCAATACTCATAAACTGTAATGAAATTCTATTATAACTTTATTTTACATTCATATTATAACTGAAAACAGTTACATTCAAGTCAATGGTATGCATAATGTAGGTATAAGCCAATCTCTGAAAACCTTACTAGTAAAGAGATTTCAATATACTGGGTCACTATTATAATAAGTATGATGCATTAGAATGGCTATTACAATATTATGTATTGATTGCACTTATTTTATTTAGTTCTGTTTATATAATTTTCACCATTCATCAACATAAAATGAATGTCTGTTTCAACTTTCCTTTTAATTTTTTCTACTTCAGAAATTTCTGCTGTCTCCACTATTCCTCATATTTCCAAATGGGACCTATAATAAAACACATTTTAACTCATTTCTCTATTTATATTCACTTCCATTTATCTCTAATATATTTCAATGCCACTTCACTAAATGGTATGTAAACAAATTATGAACATAAAAAAAGAAAAGTTAAATTGCTTTTATTTGGCTTAATCATACCAAGGAGCTATATAAAATTCCAATACACATCAAGCATAATTTCCTGAAGATGTCCTTACTCAAAAACTTCTAGTATTTTAAACAATAAAATCCATAGACTAATTCCTGCCTTAACTGGCAATCTGACTTCAGAGAACCACAGTCAGCTTCAACAAAACCACAAGCCCAAAATAAGGCAATAAAAAGCACCTGAGCATCAGAGAAAGCAGCTGTCACAAAGATCTTGTTCTATAGGTTAGACACAAATGATCCTTGGGACAGAACAAATTGATTTAGTGTGTATGCTTGACTAAAGTAAACAGGAAAGGGTAAATAGTACAAATCGAAAAGAATCTGGGGTAGATTAGCAAAAAGCATTTCTCAAGAAGAGCCTAGCAAATAACTGGGAAACCCAAAGACCATTATTCATCAATCCATTGATCCCACACATACGTATGAAGCATTGTTAAGTGTTAAGCACTATTTTGGGTAATAATGATATAATAGGAAGCAAAACAAAGGAAGTTTCTGTTCTCAAGAAGCTTAAAATCTACTTGGATGAAAGATGTACAGACAGATGTACGCAAAGTGAACAAAGTAATATGTACACCAGAGTTTGATGGGGATAGTCAGAAAGAATGTGTATGCTCTTATACAAAGATTGGTCAGGGGACAACACTCTGGGAAGGGGGCTTTTGTGATTAAGTTATTGAGAAAGCAAGTTATGGGCATATAGGAAAAGGGGCAAAAGAAAGAGTGGCAAACCCCAAAGCTGTACTTGATATGTCAAACAGGAAGGAGGCCAGTGTGCCTGCTTCACAGAGGGAGATAGATGCATGCAAGAAATGAAATTGTAGATGAACCAAATTACACAGAACCTCAAGTGCCGTGCCAGGGGTTCTTGATGGTTTTCTAAACTCAACAAATAGCCTTTGGAGCATGGGGAGAGAGGTGTGCATGACAAGATCTGGCTTTTCATCTTTTAAAGATCACTCTGGCTTCTGCGAGGACACTGGGCTGTGGAAGGCAATGAACAGAAGCATGAAGATCAGCTAAGGGGCTATTGCCACATCTAAGAGGTACAGCAATCTGGACCAGGCAGGTAAGAATGAGAGAGCGAGTCAGATGATGGGTATATTTCTAAGGTAGAGCTCACAGAAGAATTGGTTATGGATGTGTGAGAAAAATAAAAATGTTTTCTCCAACATTTTAGGCCAGAGCAATTGGAAGAATGGACCTGTTTCCTGAGATAATAGAAAAAGAGGAGCCATTTTATGGCTATTAAGTTTAGAGGTAAATTTGGGGCATCTAGGCAGAGCAGCAGCAAGCAGAGATGATAAACAAGCATTTGATGTTTGGGACAAGAAGCAGGGTTTGAGATACAAATTTGTTGCTATCAGCATACAAATAACATTTAAATCTACGAGGCTGGATCAGTTCACCCAGGGATTCAGTATAAACAGAGAAGAGGTCTAATGTAAGAACACTGAGGTATTTCAACATTTCAAAGCCTGGGAGAAGAAGTGAAACCAATGAAGCAGACTTAGATGCAGTGGTCCTTACAACTGGAAGAAAATCAAAATATGATTAGGTCCTGGAGGCAAATGAAAAGGTGTTTCCAAAAAGAGGAGTGATCAACTCTGCCAACATGCTGTGAACAGGTCCAATAATAGGAAAGCTAAGACTGTACCACCGGATCTAGCAACATCTAGGTCACTGATGACCTCAAAATTAGGAGTCAAAGAGAGATTTAACAGAGTAGGTGCTAAGTCATGCGGCTTTTGGATTTCAGGAAAGCCAAAGTAAATGGGAAAAGAGAATGGCTAAAGCAGATGGGGAAAATGGTTATTAAGTTAAGCAGATCTGAAAGACGATTGTTGACTATAGTATGTACTATATCTAAGAACTAACCCTGGGATACTAATAAGCTGTTAATGCCAATGAAAATATCTCATAAATAAATTTGAAGGAAACAAATAGTATTGTATAGTCTGGATAAATAGGCTGAACTCCAACACAAGGACACTTGTACACACACACAGACACATACACACTCATTTTCCATATCAGCCCAGGAATCAATGTTTATAAGGAAGAAGAAAATCAAGCAGAAACTCTTAATGTCTATTGCAAGCTACACACATTATTTATATGTGAGTTATATACTGTGTTCTATTAAATATATTAATATAAATTTTTTAAAAATGTTTTCTCATTTTATATACTTCCAGGAGTTCTAGGAAAGGGGAATATGCCAACTGACAGCATTCAATGAAATCAACTACCTGGGAGAATCCATGTAACAAATGCACGGATTCAGGTATTACACATCTAAAATTAAGATTACTGTTTTAACAAATGTAGTTGTCTGGTTTCCCTAGCAACTCAGAGTGACAAGTGACAGAAAGAAAACAGTAGAGAACAGAACATCAACCAGAAAAATACAGCAATTTGAGTCCATTAGATATTATACACAAACCATTCTGCCTGGTTCAACGGTCCCTAAGGTCTGCATTGTTTTGCTGTAAAGTACAATGATTAATGCTTATTATAATGGACCTGACTCATCATGAAATGGTTAAATTAATTAAAGCTTATTCTCTTATCTACAGTATGTAATACAATTGTGAAAAGATGTTTATCAAAAGTGGTTAAAACAAAGAGGCTTGAGAGATTAGCTTTAGTTATTTGAAACACTCATTGACCCAGAAAGAGTTTTCAAATGCCAGGTATAGAGGCACTAAACAGGCAGTCAAATAACTATAAATGATTAGAATTTTTTGTTAAATAACTATGTGAATAAATCATTTATACACAAAATAATCAATTTATTTGACAAAAACTTATTGACTGAAAAATTCATTGTTTTGCCAATGAGAAGAAAGATAAGTAAGACCCATCTTCTGTATTTTAGGAGCTTATATTCTAGCCATTAAAAAAAAGTTTTAATGTCATTCAGAATTCACAATTTTTCAGAACTAGTAAAAAGTAACTGTTTCCATGGTCATAGCAAGATAGTACTGGGGAAGTGAGTTGAGTGTGGGCTTCCTAATAATGAAACACTAAAAGTTAATGCATACAAAGTAAGCCTAAACTTTGCAAAGAACAGATAGATGTTTATGATTTCTGCAATTGCTTTCCAAATTGAGTCCATTGGATAAACTGTAGTATAATGCTGAGCATTTTGATGGTTGGTCTTTTCTACTATAGCTACAGGAGATCTAAACTCCCAAAGTATAATTAGATATTTCTATGCAAATAATTAATTTTTTATATAATAGTAGGTTTGCAAATTTGTATTGGATTTGAACTAAAAACCTATGACTATCACAAGAGTCGGCCAGATGCCCCAAAGCTGAAATTCTGCCTATTCAATGTTTCTACTGGATTGTCCTGTCACTTTAAACCTGAGGAGATTCTGTATATTATATCAATTTTATACATATATAGGGGCATAATGATAGTATAAATATTCATAAGCATCACACACTCAGTGTATTTGTTGCTTTTGACTCAGTATATTTGAGTCAAAAATCAAACTTTTTTCCTCATCCCAAAACAAAAAGTTCTTTGAACTCCTTTTCCCTTTTAAAGGTACCATAAGTCTCTCAGTTACACTGACGTGAGATCTACACTTATGATGAATTTCTAAGTTTTAAAACCATCAGTCTAGTCAATTATCCTTTTTTTTCTCCATCTACAGGGCCATAGCCTCCAGATTTTTCTGTGTGCTTGCAGTGATACTACTTTTAAATGATTATTCATGCTCCATAGAATGATCTAATTCATAATTAATCTAATAGTAACATAGTATTACCCCCAATACACCTTCTATCTCCCAGTTGCAGACATTTTTAGCCTGGCAAAGACTCAAAAATCTGGCCCTTTCTATAATCTCTAAGTTTATTTAATACCTTCTCCATTTCACTCTGTATTCCCCAGTAGTACCAAATTTTTCAAGGTCCTATATCCCGCCTTGCTCTCTTATGTTTTTCATTCTGGTCCCTGAGCAAGAAACCCTTTCCAGCTTTCTAAATCAGGTTGACTGCGTGCAGCCTTTAGGGATAGTCTCAGAAATCATTTTCTCCAGCAACATTTCCTTAAAGTATCTATTCTCTGTATTCTCATATTTTGACTGAGCACGTTTCTGTATTCATGACTACCATCTTGAATTGCAGTTATCTTTATCTCTACCAGGAGGCTGCACACTGAGAATTAAAATATATATATATATGTCTTCTACAGCATTGTCACAAAAACAGTTTAACTGGGGAGAATACTTAAGAGGTACATAATAAATACTTAAGTTATATTTAATCTGCAAGATCAAACCAGTCAATCCTAAAGGAAATCAATCCTGAATATTCATTGAAATGACTAATGATGAAGCTGAAGCTCCAATGCTTTGGCCACTTGATGAGAAGGGCTGACTCATTGGAAAAGATCCTGATGCTGGGAAAGATTGAAGGCAGGAGAGAAGGGGATGACAGAAGATGAGATGGTTGGATGGCATCACCGACTCGATGCACATGAGTTTGAGCAAGCTTTGGGAACTGGTGATGGACAGGGAAACCAGGCCTGCTGCAGTCCACAGGGTCGTAAAGAGTAGAACATGACTGAGTGACTGAACTGAACTGAAGTTATATTTAATGTATCCAAGTTCTTTTACAGTCTGGATCTTACCTATCTTTTCAGTATATTTAAGCCCCATTAAGCTCCTTCCTATTCCCAAATGTCCTACTGATTAATCCTTTAAAACCCTTGTACTTTCCTTCCTCCAAGGTTTGCTCATCCCTTTGGCTTAGCTCACTCTCACTCCTCTCATTGATTCCATTTTCACAATCAAGGTGTGTACAGTGCATGATTAGGTGCCTGGGGAAGGGGGTTCCTGGTACTTCCAAATTTGGCCTATGACTGCTTAGAAAAATTACTCAAGGTTCTACCCTAAATATAACTGTATTCTCCTTTAAAATTCACCTTCTTTACTATAGAGTTTAGAAAAAAAGTATCTAATAAGGCCTTGACTATAATTCTGGATGTCTTCACATGCCTGGTGTGTAGTAACACTTATCACAAAGCAGGTAACACTATCCATACAGAATCATTTTTATAAGAGACAAATAGGAAAAGCACAAAGGAAACATGGAGACTGAGACTGAGGGGCATTGAGAAGATAATGAGTGAAGGGAAAGTTCTTTGAAGTCTGATGATAATTTGTTATGGATTAGATTGAATCCTATTGGGTAGGAATAGGAAAATATCTCCGCATTTAAAAAGTCTGATACTTTTGGATTTAGATTGTCTGACATTTTTTTTCCATTAAATTCTGGCCATATTAAGTGCAAACTTGGTCCCCTAATCCTAGTCTCAAACCAGGATAAACTATACAGTCATCTCTGCTTTTTGCCCAGGATGTTGAAAATATTCATTAAATAATAAACAAAATATTCTAAAGTAGAATAGATTCTTTTCACAGAAATCCAGTTTCTATGTGGGCACAGCAGTAAAGTTCTGATCCCTGAAGTAACTCAGCTGAGCCTGTGATAGGCAAGTTTCCTATTACTTCTACAATGCACCCCAAACTTGACATACTGACTGCTTGACTGTGGCCTTTCGTGATTGCTTCACATGAGATATCTTTTTCCTTTCCAAAAGAAATTTCATTGCTATACTCATTTGTCTATAAGGCCCCCAGTGCAGTGATACTCCTTCAAATGACTGCTGATTTCAAGGGGACTAAGGTCTTTTCTGTGAGTGTCGATCAAGCTTCCAGTTCTCAAGGAGCCATAAAAATGGGATCCTTTGAGCTCCTGAGGAACTGGAAATTCTTCACACTATGTTATTGTTTCAGCAGCTCAAGCAAGGACTTTTATCCTTTGTCTGCCTCCTTATTTCTCAAAGAACAGAAATAGACCTGCCAAAATGCCACAAGGGAAGCTATTCTCATTGCCAGGTCAAATCATAATCCCATTAATAATGCTAGTGGAAGTAAGAAATATCATGCAATTATACCAATGATTGTTCTTGTTAGAATTTTACTCTCTTGATTTGAAATAACCATTTTTTCCTATTACAAGGGAGTTTTAATTTATTGTTGCTTTCTTATTATTAAGGGAACTTGGAAATTGTATGCTTTCTTTCTGTCTGGTATTATTTTCAGATAATTGATTTCAATGACAGGTAAATGCATCCTCTACCTAGAAATTGAGTTTTGAGCAATTCATAGGCTCAGTTTAAGGTCTAGTTCATGTTCCCTTATATGTTATTCTTTGAGTTCTGATTTAATAAGTTTCTTTCACCCTCATTGTACAGTGAGCGAGTGAAAGAATACATTGGATCTCTTGCTTATCCTTCTCATGTCCTAGAGAAGAGGTTGTCAAACTTTTTCTGTAAAAGACCAGGTCGCAAACATTTTAGCCATTGAAGGACACACACTTTCTGTTGCAGCTACACAACTCTGCCACAGTAATGTGAAAGCAGTTATAGATGATGCATAAATGAACAGATATGGTTATGCTCCAATACAATTTTATTTAAAAATAGAATATAGGCTAAGCTGTTGTTCTAGAGGAATTACTCTGTTGATTGACTGGAGTACACAGTTGTTGTGAACTATAATATATTATGGATAATTATTTGATTGGATTCCATCAGGACCCCACAAGAGCTCTTTTACTTGTGGTACAAATTAGAATTCATCTTACTTTTGTAACAAAATATATTTGTACCCAAGTGCAGGCTAAGCTTAGAAAACAGAGACCTCAAAATAGAATGACTTAAATTACACAGAGATGTATTCTTATCCAAGTATTACAGATAAAATTGTGTCCCCCCAAAAGATGTGCTGAAGTCCCATTCTCCAGTATCTGTGAATGTGATCTTATTTGGAAATAAAGTCTTAGCAGAAGTGACTTGTTAAAATGAGGTTGTATCAGAGTAGGGTGAGCCCTTAGTCCAAAATGACTGGTGTCCTTATTAAAAGGACAGAATGAACACACTGATACACAGGGAGGGTGCCAAGAGGAGTGGAAGGAAGAGATTGGAGTGATGCATTTACAAGTCAGAAAATGTATGGGGGCCATCAGAAGTTGGGAGAGGCAAGAAAGAACTCTTCCTTAAGAGTTTCAGAAAGAGCGTGACTTAGTCAATAACTCAGTTTTGGACTTCTAGCATTGAGAGCTGTGAGACACTAAATTTTTCTTGTTTGAAGCTGTCCAGTTTGTGGTGGCTAGTTACAGCAGCTCTGGAAAATAAATAAACCTAGTAATAGTTCAGCCTTGAGGCTGGCATGACAAAGACAGTCCGGAAACTAAGAAACCAGAGATCTCTCCCTCCACATTGCTCCCTGACTCCCAGCCATCTTGAACCGTCCTCAGGAGTCCATGAACACTTATTTGAGTAACATTTTAACTGAATATAAATAAGACTACAAAGGACATCAGTTTATATCAAAACATAAATCTAATCAGAATATTAGAAAAAACAAACTATAGTAGAGTAATATGTTTGATTCTTTATTAAAACACTAAATACCAGGACTATGTAATTGGTCTGATAACTACCAACAAACCTATTATACAGAGTGAAGTGAGTCAGAAAGAGAAAGATAAATATCGTATTCTAATGCACATATACAGAATCTAGAAAAATGGTTCTGAATAATTTATTTACAGGGCAATAATGGAGAAACAGACATAGAGAATAGATTTATGGACATGGAGAGGGGATAAAAGGGTGAGATGTATGGAAAGAGTAACATGGAAACTTACATTACCATATATAAAATGATAGCCAACGGGAATTTTGCTATGTGGCTCAGGAAACCCAAACAGGGGCTCTGTATCAACCTAGAGGGATGGGATGGGGAGGGAGATGAGAGGGAGGTTCAAAAGGGAGAGGATATATGTATACCTACGGCTGATTCATGTTGAGGTTTGACAGAGAACAACGAAATTCTGTAAAGCAATTATCATTCAATTAAAAATAAATTTTTTAAAAAAGGATGAAAATAGATGATATTTTGGTGCACCTTCAATTAGAGTGAGATACGAAAAAAAAACTTGTTTCTATAAATGAAAAGGGCACAGATACAGTTAAAACTACAATGGGTTTTGCCTATATTTAGAATTAAAAGAAATGTTAGCTTTTAATTAGAGGTTAGTAAAAGTTAAGATTAATTGTTCCCTTCTAAGTTCATGCCTCCCTTTGATTCTATCCATAGATCCTTTGTTTCACAGACCTCATGAGATTAAGAATCTCTCCAAGGATATTCATATCTACAAAAGCAAAGGTGTGTGTGTGTGTGTGTGTGTGTGTGTGTGTATTAAGTTGCTTCAGTCGTGTCTGACTCTTTGTGACCCTATAGACTGTAGCCCACCGGGCTACTCTGTCCATTGGATTCTCCAGGCAAGGATAGTGGAGTAGGTTGCCATGCCCTCCTCCAGAAAATCTTTCTGACCCAGGAATCAAACTCATGTCTCTTATGTCTCCTGCACTGGCAGACATTTACCACCAATGCCATCTGGAAAGCCCAAAAGCAAAGATAGCTCTCCATAAATCAATCTTTTATTCTATCCCAAGAAAAGGGAGGTTAGAGGTTGTTTTAGGTAAGTAGATTTTGTTTATTTAGGTATTCCAGAAGTTGCATATATTCACTTCTGCTCTATCCAATAGGAAGCATCTTAGAAATACAATTAGCTGCAAAGAGAGCTGGAAATCTAGTCTATTGTTGTATATCCATGTGCTCATCTTACATTATGGGTTCATTTAATAAAAGGAAAGTATGGAAAATGAATAATTGGGAACATTACTAGCTGTCTCTAATCAAGAAATGTATTTTACCTCTGAAAAGGCTTATTTCTAGGAAATTAGGACAGAGATACCAAAATAAACTAATTTTTAATACATTTAAGTTACTGGTTAAAAGAAAATATAGAAAGAACCAAGAGATTAATATTGTTTTCCTTAGGTATTGTTTTATACAAAATGTGCCTTAACAAAAAGAAAGAAATTTATAGGGTATAAACACATTTCATTGTTGTCATCTTCTTTTCATCAGAACTTTCAGAAGTCTATGCAACCCTTCTTATATTTATTTCACATAGCGTGGATGAAACTAACATTTGCTGCCCAGGTTGTAATGATGGTCAATCAAATTAAAAAAAAAAATCACATCAGCATAGCCCTAGTAAAGGATTGAGTGATAGATCTCCTCAGAATTTTGACCTATGATAACAACACTCTTGGCTATGACAACCAATGATAATGTGGTCTCACTGTCATATGGAGAGAACCTTCAGGATACAGGCAGAGATAAGAAAAGCCTGGAGATTACAAATTATAATCCCAAAGGCATCATGCGGAAGCCTGGATCCAGCCCTGACCAAGCCAGACATAGCCATTGACCAGTTCTATATTCATTAGAAGGACTGAATAGCTGAAGCTGAAGCCCCAATACTTTGGTCAACTGATGCAAAAAGCTGACTCATTGGACAAGAATCTGATGTTGAGAATGATTGAAGGCTAATGGAGAAGGGGGCTGCAGAGCATGAGATGGTTAGAGAGTATCACTGACTCACTGGACATGAGTTTGAGCAAACTCCAGGAGATAGGGGAGGATAGAAGAGCCTGGCATGCTGAAATCCATGGGGTCACAAGGAGTTGGACACGACTCAGTGACTGAACAACAACAACAAAACAAGTAAGCCAACCAATTTCCCGTTAGGTTAAGTGAATACAGGATATATCTGTATTCACCATACCTCCACTGTCTGAATTACAGTGATACTTTGTATTGCATTTTAAACTCTGGGGACCGATGCTGATGTTTGGAAACTATCCATCAGCAGCACATGCATAATCTGATAACACCAATATACTCCTCCTTAGTGCTTTTCTTCACTTTGATCACTCTTCTTAGTTGATTTTGAGCAAAACTGAAAGGGATTCTGCATGATTCTACTCTCTGTAACATACTAGGAATTAGGGGTACTGGCTAACATCAACACAGATTTATTCTCCTAACTATAAAACAGCTTTTTAAACATTGTAATCTAGTAAAATGCCCTCAGCATAGACTGAGGAATGTGATAAGAAGTAGCCATATGAAATGGGTTACCCTACTGCCTGTATGATGAGAATGCAGATAATATCCCCTAAGTTAAACAGTGTCTGCTCAATGAAGACCCAGAAGTTTATCTTTGTTATCAGTATCTCTGTGTTGCAAGGCAACTATGTTATTTTTAGGTTATGGATACTATGAATTATGTATCTTATAATGTGTTTATTTTCTTACAAGTTACTTGAAAGTTTAAAGTCAAGGTATGATCCATCTCTACCAGGATAGCAAACTTATCCTGCACTTTGTGTACTAACATTCCCTACAGTTTTTTCTTGCCCTAATTTATCCAGATTTTAAAGTTCTTTTATATTTCATTGTAAGGATCTTCACACACATAACTTTAAATTCCTCTTTTGGAAACAGAGTAAAGAGAAATAAACATTGTCTCTTACTATTGTACTTATGCAACAATAAATTATTGTAATGAATCATGTTAATTAATGCTGTCAATAACATAAGTGGGAGTCACCGTTGATCAGATAGCATTGATGCTTCTGTTACTACATATAGTTTCTTAAGGAATTTATAACTTTGCATTTTAGATTTACTATTCCATACAAACTGCTATTGTCTCATCATGTACTTACCACAGGAACAGTGAAAGGAAGTGGTAGAATTTTGAATATTAAATTTTTATCAAGGATTCACTGTAACTCTGAAGGCTGGTTATATTGGATGGACACAATGTTTAATACAATACAACGAGTTTTCACTAAACAGAGGATAAAAATTTTGAATACATGGGCATAAGTCATGAAAATTAACTTTAATTGGAAAAGGGTATCAGAGGCCACTGTCGAACAGAAGAATGATGTGGAATATTAGAGTACATTTTTTCCTGAAATTAGCATCTGAATTATTAAATATAGGTTTTCCCCTGACTTATTTATTTTTTCTTATTCCTCTAAGTAAGATACATCAGATACACTGAAAAAGACATTATTTTTTGTATAGCACTTATATATTCCTTATTATATGTTACGTAATTTTTCAGTTGGCTTGCAAATTTCTGTTTCTGATTGCTTAATTCTATAACATATTCCATCTACGTTGACAGCAATACTGAAAGTAGTCTAACATTTACAAGATTCAAATAAGAATAGCAACTCATGGCCTAACTAGTTAATTTATTTGGACACTCTTACCACCAGTTTATATAACATTAAAAACAATACTGATCCAAAATAAGCTAAAATAGGTTGGACATATGGACCAGAACATAAAAAGTCATTGACTGAATTGTTTTGCTTTCTCTCTCGTGGCTTTCATGCAGCTGGTGTCTTCAAACAATGTTTTCATGGGAAATACAACTAAATTATTCTCTCAGGGAAGTATCTTTTCTGGAGTAGAGAAAAGGTATATGATATAAACAAAAATAGCATGAACAAGTAAATTCTTGTAATGCCCCTCCATTCTAATAATTGCACTTAAAGTAATAAAAACAAAATTGAACGCAGTAATTCTGCCTTACATGGTTTAGCAGGCCCTAGTAGCACACACCCGGAGAAGGCAATGGCATGCCACTCCAGTACACTTGCCTGGAGAATCCCATGGATGGAGGAGCCTGGCAGGCTGCAGTCCATGGGGTTGCGAAGAGTCAGACATGACTGAGCGACTTCACTTTCACTTTTCACTTTCATGCGCTGGAGAAGGCAATGGCAACCCACTCCAGTACTCTTGCCTGGAGAATCCCAGGGACAGGAGCCTCGTGGGCTGCCGTCTATGGGGTCGCACAGAGTCGGACACGACTGAAGCAACTTAGCAGCAGCAGCAGTAGCACACAGCACATACCAGTGATTTGTACATTCTAGGTACTAAGATATCTAAGAACTTTTGTTTTTTGAGGTAAAACTATCCTCCAAAATTTCCTCCTTTTATTGAATCAACAGGCAATAATGAAGTACATTGAATGTGTCAAGTATGGGGAATACAATTATGAAATGACAGGTGAAGATCCTGCCATTATGGGATTTGAAATCTTTGTGACAAAGCAGCACTAAAAATAATGTTGAGGTTTGGGCTATTAAAAAGAAAAGGAATCTATTTTCTCAGGGAATTTTAGCTACAGGAAGTGCCTAGTGTTGGAGGGGGCACTAAAGAAAGATGAAACTCAATGTCTAAGAGACAATTTATAAGGAGAAACTGAGGCAATATTAAATATTGAAAAAAATAGCTCAGAAATATGGAAAGCATAAGTATATTGTACCTAATATTATTTAGATTCCTTATTGAATTTTTGCATTATCAAAACCCTACATAACTACATAATGTTCAGGAAAATATTATATATTTTCTGGACAATCTAATAAGAGTTATGATGAGAATGTTATCAATAGTAAATAAGTATTAATGATAAGGAAGAATAAATTGAGATGAGATGAAAAACATTCTATTCCACACTTTATAAGCTAAATTCATATATGATCTAAATTGAAATAAATTCCACATATTTACAAAAATGCTAAAGATGACATTTTCTTTATAATAGTACTCTGCTATTTTCCTACAAATAGATTCAGAAAATCTAAATATCTTCAAAAATACAAAATACAGTGTTGACACACTCTTATTTTCAAACTTATAAACAGGTAGAAGATGGCCAGTCTTATTCTCACCAAACCATACTCCCAGCTCCAGAAAGCAGTGACAATTCAATCACTTGGGTTACTTCAAAGGCACAAAAAGGAAGCAATGAAATCATTCTACTTCATAATTTAATGACATAATTCATACTAGAGAATTTAAAATGGATTTTATACATTTAAAGATACATTTTTATTTTTATTAAATGTATTTTATGTATTACCAGAGGGAAAAGCTCAACAGTTCTGATAGCATTGTAACTGACTAAAAGCCTGGACTCCGGCAAAAAAAAAAAAAAAATCAAATTTCAAACTCTATTTTATATTTTAATAGGATCAGTTTGCAAGTTTAAATTCCCTCTGCTCATTGTGCTTTCAAGTTACAAATGAGATCTGAAACCGTAAAGTAAAAGCAGGAAGAAAATTATTTTCAGATTCTCTGTTGCTGGAGAAAATATATACAATGGGTTATATGAAGAAATGACCTTTATCTGAAAAAGTAATCTGAATAGATTTCATATATATTTTTGAATAGTCTACAAGAGAGCAAATTATGAGATAAAATTGTTAAAATAAAAGTTAAATGAGACAAAATGTCACTTGCTTTAAAATGTAATGCTATAGAAATAAATTAATGTAATGGAGCCAGTTATAAAGGATCCTTTTTTATATTTACCTATTTCTCCGACTTAGTAAGAAGCACACAGTATCGCTTGCTATACCACAAGATACCGCAGTATCATCATATATGAGACCTTCAGATTTAACTTGACCTCCTCAGAATGGATAGGCACACTACAGTAAGTTAGGAGACCTTTTTGATACCACTTTGATAATTCTTTGCAAACCTCCATTAGAAACAGAGAAAACCACTTCAAGAGTGTGCACTTACAGCTTACTGTTTACCTATACACTCATAAGATCAAAACCCCTGGTCTTACTGTTTTTGTTAACAAGGAGCAGTAAAAGTCTTCCCACATACTGAGTTTTGGTTTCCATTTTACAATCTGAGATGACAGACGTAGAAAAATGATGAGAAAACTGTGGGGAGGCTTCCAGAAGATTGATTCTCTCATCAGCTGATTCTTTTCTAGTTAGTCTTTTATTGACTACAAAGGTAGAGCCAATGCAGAAAAGGAAAACCAGACTGCCCTGTTTAATCCTGAGGGCATTGGCAAAAGGTGATCACTTTTTGAGAAAACAGAGGCCTACAAGGAAATCAGCACACTGTATGAGCCGTTAAGCTGATTTAAACACACAAGGGATGCCTGGGGTTGAGCGCAAGATCTCTGAGGTGTGAGATGAGAATGAAACCATTCCACAGACTAATATTACTGAGCTTTGGTAGCAGGTGGTACAGTTGATCAGCCAGGAACCTGTCATTTGGAGAATAGGCCAATATATCTGAGAGATAAGAAAAATCCTTCATTTTCCCCCCCTCCTTCTCAACAAGAGTATAAAAAAAAATGCAATTTTGAACTTTTGGCAATTATCAACTACAAGTTATCATGATTTAAGTACCCTTAAGAAGTGAGTAAAACCAAAGCATAGCTGGATTTTCTGATGTTTGTCTAAGACTGCAAACTATAAAAAATTCAGAGTAGCTGAACCCAATATTTAGTTCTCATTGATATCCATCTGGAATGAAACCTTTACTTACTATCAGCATAACCTGCAATCCAAACAGACAGAAATATCTCTATGGAACATGCTTTAAAAGAGTATTTTTACTACAACTAATTCTATACTATGACCATTTAAATTTACAGTATAAGTTAATAAGGATGTAATTAAGATATTTTATTAAAACTAAGATGATTTCAATTTCAAATGCACCTAGTTTCAAACATATGATATCCTGAATTGAAAAAAATATATTTGACTTTGCTTTTATTTATAATGGGTTAACCATAGAATTCCTAAATATAGAGTTTATCACTTCCAGTAATCTTTTATGGCAGTGCACATCATTAATGATTATGCCAACAATTATTTTGTACATGTTCACCAGATGTTTTATAATTTTCTTACTTCTGGGAGACAATGTAGTGTGTGTGTTGGGGAGTGGTTTTTGTAGTTTATAGTCAATAATAGATGAGTTGAAGGAAATTTGCTTCCTCTAGAGATAAATAGATAAAGGTAAAATTTACTTCTTTCCTAGAATCTTTCTAACTACAGAGCCCAGAAATTATATGCCAAAAATATCAGAAAGACATATTTACCAGAAATAACTTTGCAGAGTATAAATTCTTTGTAGAACTTTAACCTATTAAGTTTTATAGATTTTTAAAAAATATTTGCCATATTCTGCTTTCTCATTACTTCTCCAGCTCTCCAGTTTGAACCTTGACATAATGCATTAATTCTTACATGCATGAGCTCAAATCATGAAATTATCTTTAACCACAATCCTGTCTTTATGCCTCTCTCACCGCCACCCCCACACCTACTGATTTCATACTGCCTCTCATAGCTTTCAGTAGCTGCCTCTGCTGTTGACACCTGCCCGTTTTAAAAACCAATCAGCTCTCTTCTCTCTCATTTATCTCCTACCTCCAGTTAACCACAACCAGTATCTGTTTATCTTCATGATAGAAATGATGTCTCTAGACTTTCTGTCAGTAGACCATCAAGCAGCACACACATATACAGCAGAATGATAGCATTTGAAGGGGCAAACTCAAGGAGCAGGCATCATGGCAGGTGTTCAGGCCCACTTGCTTTATCACACACTGTGTGAGCACAGAAATCTGTCAGGACTAGACCTCAGACTCTTGGTGAGGATCAAGGAACCTTTAAACTACAAGATCAGAGAAGCACTGCTCCTCCACTGGTATGATCAGGAGTCAGGACAGAATAACAATATAATGTGCTAGATACTGACCCCAACCTTAACCTTGCAGTACCAGCCCCTGCCCCATGGGGTCAATTGAGTAGCAATGCTGTTAAAGTTGTCTCAGATTACAAGCATGGTGTATCAGCCCTCACAAGCAAGAAAACAACAATCCCTTCACTGGTGGGGTAATAAAGCTGGGGTCTAAGTCTTGCAAAGGAATCTTAACCATGTATCAAGTGCATTGTGTTCACCTTTAAGAAAGGAAGCAGTCAACCCCTTCCCAGGCACAGTGTGAATCTGGAATCCAAGCTTTGTCATTGATCAGGATCAGGTAAGCCAGTGCCTTCTCTGCAGGTATTAAGTCTTTAAAATGCTAACATTTACCTCCTGGAGATTAAACAATCCAAATGAAATTGAAGTTCTAATAGTTTATTTTCAAATCCCAGTTTTTCCTTTCTATGGAGTTCACATTTTCTCCCATCTTGGCTAAATTGTAATACTTACCATCTCAGTTCCTGCTCCTTCTTTGCCAGGCATTTCTGGAAAAGTGAATAGATTGTGTTCATTTATTCCAATATCAGTTGGGTGCTTAATTGTTCTTTTAAACAGTTTTATCCTTTTTTTCAATTCCTTTAATATCAATTTCCTTCAATATTAGTTACACTTTCCGTGTCTCTGCAGGTTCTCATTTTCAGGAGAAACTTTGCTGTTTCACTGCTACTATTCAACATAGTTCTGGAAGTTTTGGCCACAGCAATCAGAGCAGAAAAAGAAATAAATGGAATCCAAATTGGAAAAGAAGAAGTAAAACTCTCACTGTTTGCAGATGACATGATCCTCTACATAGAAAATCCTGAAGACTCCACCAGAAAATTACTAGAGCTAATCAATGAATATAGTAAAGTTGCAGGATATAAAATCAACACTAAGAAATCCCTTGCATTCCTATACACGAATAATGAGAAAGTAGAAAAAGAAATTAAGGAAACAATTCCATTCACCATTGCAACGAAAAGAATAAAATACTTAGGAATATACCTACCTAAAGAAACTAAAGACCTATATATCAAAAACTATAAAACACTAATGAAAGAAATCAAAGAGGACTCTAATAGATGGAGAAATATACCATGTTCATGGATCAGAAGAATCAATATAGTGAAAATGAGTATACTACCCAAAGCAATCTATAGATTCAATGCAATCCCTATCAAGCTACCAGCGGTATTTTCCACAGAACTAGAACAAATAATTTCAAGATTTGTACGGAAATACAAAAAACCTTGAATAGCCAAAGCAATCTTGAGAAAGAAGAATGGAACTGGAGGAATCAACTTGCCTGACTTCAGGCTCTACTACAAAGCCACAGTCATTAAGACAGTATGGTACTGGTACAGATACAGAAATATAGATCAATGGAACAAAATAGAAAGCCCAGAGATAAATCCACACACATATGGACACCTTATCTTCGACAAAGGAGGCAGGAATATACAATGGAGTAAAGACAATCTCTTTAACAAGCGGTGCTGGGAAAACTGGTCAACCACTTGTAAAAGAATGAAACTAGATCACTTTCTAACACCACACACAGAAATAAACTCAAAATGGATTAAAGATCTAAACGTAAGACCAGAAACTATAAAACTCCTAGAGGAGAACATAGGCAAAACAGTCTCTGACATAAATCATAGCAGGATCCTCTATGATCCACCTCCCAGAATACTGGAAATAAAAGCAAAAATAAACAAATGGGATCTAATTAAACTTAAAAGCTTCTGCACAACAAAGGAAACTATAAGTAAGGTGAAAAGACAGCCTTCTGAATGGGAGAAAACAATAGCAAATGAAGCAACTGACAAACAACTAATTTCAAAAATATACAAGCAACTTATGCAGCTCAACTCCAGAAAAATAAATGACCCAATCAAAAAAATGGGCCAAAGAACTAAATAGGCATTTCTCCAAAGAAGACATACGGATGGCTAACAAACACATGAAAAGATGCTCAACATCACTCATTATTAGAGAAATGCAAATCAAAACCACAATGAGGTACCATTTCACACCAGTCAGAATGGCTGTGATCCAAAAGTCTACAAGCAATAAATGCTGGAGAGGATGTGGAGAAAAGGGAACCCCCTTACACTGTTGGTGGGAATGCAAACTAGTACAGCCACTACAGAAAACAGTGTGGAGATTCCTTAAAAAATTGCAAATAGAACTACCTTATGACCCAGCAATCCCACTGCTGGGCATACACACCGAGGAAACCAGAATTGACAGAGACACATGTACCCCAATGTTCATTGCAGCACTGTTTATAATAGCCAGGACATGGAAGCAACCTAGATGTCCATCAGCAGATGAATGGATAAGAAAGCGGTGGTACATATACACAGTGGAGTATTACTCAGCCATTAAAAAGAATACATTTGAATCAGTTCTAACGAGGTGAATGAAACTGGAGCCGATTATACAGAGTAAAGTAAGTCAGCAAGAAAAACACCAATACAGTATACTGACACATATATATGAAATTTAGAAAGATGGTAATGATGACCTTGTATGTGAGACAGCAAAAGAGACACAGATGTATAGAATGGACTTTTGGACTCTGTGGGAGAGGGAGAGGGTGGGATGATTTGGGAGAATGGCACTGAAACATGTATACTATCATGTAAGAAACGAATCACTAGTCTAGGTTCGATACAGGATACAGGATGCTTGGGGCTGGTGCATGGGGATGATCCAGAGAGATGATATGGGGTGGGGGGTGGGAGGTGGGAGGGGGATTCAGGATTGGGAGCTTGTATACACCCGTGGCAGATTCATGTTGATGTATGGCAAAACCAATACAGTATTGTAAAGTAAAATAAAGTAAAAATTAAAAAAATTTAAAAAATATATATAGAAACTTAGAAAATGAACATTTTCAATGTTTGTATTCCAACTTGAAAATCTTTCTCCACATTCATCTATTCTTTTTCTTGTTTTACTCTTTCTCTATTAGAACCCACAATCCTTTTCTACTCTAGTTCTATATTCTGTAAGTTGTCCATTAGTGATCTATTTCTTACTTATACATTACCCCTCCACATGTTTCAATGAACCAAAATATAATTTGACAAAATATATCTATTTTTCTTCAGTCCTCATTGCTCTGTTACATTTCTTTCCTTGCAAACTTTTTAAAGAAAAGTCTTTCTCTTTGCCTTGATATTTGGGTCATTCACACATCTCTTAATTTCTATCAGGCTTCCACAACTAAAAAATGCTTCATCTAAGATCCACAATATTAGCAGTTAGTAATGAGACAAAGACATCACTTTACTGACAAAGGTCTATATAGTCAAAGCTATGGTTATTCCAGCAGTCATGTATGGATGTGAGAGTTGTTGGACCATAAAGAAGGCTGAACACCAAGAATTGATATTTTCGAGCTGTGGGGCTGGAGAAGTCTCTTGAGAGTCCCTTGGGCTGCAAGGAGATCAAGCCAGTCAATCTTAAAGGAAATCAACTCTGAATATTCATTGAAAGGACTGCAGCTGCCACTGAAGCTGCAATACTTTGGCCACTTGATTCAAATACCCAATTCATTGAAAAAGACCCTGATGCTGGGAAAGATTGAGGCAAAAGAAGAAGAGGGCAGCAGAGGAGGAGATGGCTAGATAGTATTACTGACTGAATGGACATGAATCTGAGCAAACTCTGGGAGATAGTGAAGGACAAGGATTGCATGGTGCAGGCCATGACGTTGCAGAGAGTTGGACACAACTTAGTAACTGAATAACAACAACAACAAGGCAAAAATCTGTTAAGATTAAATCTGTTAATCTGCTTTGTAAATATGAGAGATAATTCTTTTCATATATCCTCAAATTTTCAATTCTCGTCTTTGATTTCTCCTGGTTTATTAGCTAAACCTCAGATCAGAATAATTCTTCCACCTTTAAAAATCTTTTTGTTTCCTAATTTATCATATTTAGCCTGACCCATACTGAATAAAGTTATTGAAAGATTAACAAGGACATAAGTAAATGAGAGTGATGAAATTAATGCATTCAGTTGCAAAGGTATGAAAATTACCTGTATATATATATATTTAGTTTTCTTCTCTCACACATTATATGCTTTTTTTTTCTTTTTTTAAAAATTTTTTATTTTTTTAATTTTAAAATCTTTAATTCTTACATGTGTTCCCAAACATGAACCCCCCTCCCACCTCCCTCCCCATAACATCTCTGTGGGTCATCCCCATGCACCAGCCCCAAGCATGCTGTATCCTGTGTCAGACATAGACTGGTGATTCAATTCTTACATGATAGTATACATGTTAGAATGCCATTCTCCCAAATCATCCCACCCTCTCCCTCTACCTCTGAGTCCAAAAGTCCGTTATACACAGCTGTGTCTTTTTTCCTGTCTTGCATACAGGGTCGTCATTGCCATCTTTCTAAATTCCATATATATGTGTTAGTATACTGTATTGGTGTTTTTCTTTCTGGCTTACTTCACTCTGTATAATCGGCTCCAGTTTCATCCATCTCATCAGAACTGATTCAAATGAATTCTTTTTAATGGCTGAGTAATACTCCATGGTCTATATGTACCACCGCTTTCTTATCCATTCATCTGCTGATGGACATCTAGGTTGTTTCCATGTCCTGGCTATTATAAACAGTGCTGCGATGAACATTGGGGTACATGTGTCTCTGTTCAATTCTGGTTTCCTCGGTGTGTATGCCCAGCAGTGGGATTTCTGGGTCATAAGGTAGTTCTATTTGCAATTTTTTAAGGACTCTCCACACTGTTCTCCATAGTGGCTGTACTAGTTTGCATTCCCACCAACAGGGTAGGAGGGTTCCCTTTTCTCCACACCCTCTCCAGCATTATATGCTTATTAAGAGTTATGTGAATCTGTCAAGTATATATATGTATGTATATATGTGTGTTCAAACTATGCCTTTAAAACTAATTTTTTTAAACTAATTTTCTAATTACATATTTGTGTTGCTTTAATTTATTCTTTATGGTGCTTTGGATGTTTTGTGAAATAAAGTTTTTGAATGGTTTCTCTCTAACACTGTGGCAGCTTTTGCTTTTAGCTCTGCATATATTATATATGACATGCATATTTAATGTAAATGTCTCACACATAGATGAAAAAGTATGACTGTACAGTTTACTACTTACATTTCAGAGTAGGAGTTAAGATTTTATTTTTAAGATAAATTACTTGGATTAAAGATAGACATATCTTCTCACTACCAAAATAAATGTAATAGTAAAAACGGAAACTCCTAGGAAATGTAGACATAGAGTGGAACTGATGGATAAAATAATAGCCTTGTTTATCCACAGTACCAAAAGATATATTTAAATATTGCTCTTGCCAAATAGAAAAAAGAAGTAGCAGGGAAGAAATTTTATTTCTCAGTCTCTAAAGATAGAAAGGAAAATTCTGTGTAAGAATACATAAATTGTAAATGGCATTTAAGAGATATCACATGTGAAAGTGCCTTCAGTGCACTATTTCCAATTTGCTTAGACAATTTGAAAGTAAAACATCAAGATAAGTGCACGTAACATGCCCCAGAATGGCCAAGCTTTAAAGAGAAACAGTATTTTCTTATTTAACCTATTACTCTTGATTCACAGGGGAGAAGCTGCATTCAAATATATATTTTCAAAATAACACATCATACAGTAAAAACATCAAAATACACTGACACAGTGCTTAAATAAAGCAAAAAATGAAAATAAAACTATAATAATTTGCTTGCAAGTATATCTATTTCAGCTTACCCTGGCAGTCTAAAATATACATAATTCATTTCTTTTAATATACACTTGCTAAAAAATCCAATTCAATTGTGAGAAGAAAAAATCTACCAAATATTTATTTTTACACTATATTCAAGGTTCTTTTGTCTCTCATTCCAAGCTGTAAACTTCTCAATTAAACAGCTCAATCACCTAGCATATCACACAAGCCTAATTATTGGCTTATCTCATTGAGTTTTGCTTTTCATGTCCTGCCTCAGTACAGCTGGCGCACCAAACCATGTATGCTGGGAAAACTACCATCTTGAAGGACTCTGCAGTTTATCTCACAGGGGAATTTTTAATAAAGCCATTATCTTAAAGTTACACAAACATTGCTAAAGAAGGGGTTCAATGAAACCTGGGTTCTCACTCAATTTTGCATATCCTTTCTTCCGAACCTGGGATATAAACCAGATTGGAGTTTAGTCTCTGTAGTGTGAAATCAAGTGAAATTTGGGACAGTCTTTGAATGATTCACTGTGTGAAACTGCAAATCTAGACTACTTATCTTTGTAATTTCTCTCATTCCTCTATTTCCAAATAGACTACTTTTACCTACTCATATACTTGAGCTGACTGGATACATTTTTTACAGAATGTTTACATTGCAAAATATGTTACAGAAAGAACATGAGCTTATTAAAAAGGTTTCAGCAATACAAGAGGCCTGAATAAAGCTCTTCCAAAAAAAAGAAAAAGAAATCATGCTAAATCCAAAGCTGCACAATGAAGACATTTAAATCTAATAAAGAAAAAACTGTATCAGAAAAATACGAACAAAAATATACAAGTAAAATCTTAACATCTGATGAAATCAAACATAAGGCAAAACAGTATTAAGAAAGAAGAAAAGAACCTGTGTTCTGATAAAAGGAATAGCGGCAGCAAAAATACAGCATAATAACACATATATGTGTTAGCTGTGACCTCATAATATATCAAGCAACTTAAAAAACTATAGACAGAAACTATCGTAGCTGGTGATATTAACATATTTCATACAAATATACAAAGAAAGCAACCAGACAACCCTGTATGCAAAGACACTGTCTTTTATTGAAAACAAACAAACAAATAAACAAAAAAAAACCAATAAGCTTGAGTTAACAGACAATATCGGAGAAGGCAATGGCACCCCACTCCAGTACTCTTGCCTGGAAAATCCCATGGACAGAGAAGCCTGGTGGGCTGCAGTCCACGAGGTCGCTAAGAGTCGGACATGACTGAGCGACTTCCCTTTCACTCTTCACTTTCATGCACTGGAGAAGGAAATGGCAACCCTCTCCAGTGTTCTTGCCTGGAGAATCCCAGGGACGGGGTCGCCTGGTAGGCTGCCGTCTATGGGGTCGCACAGAGTCGGACACGACTGAAGCGACTTAGCAGCAGCAGCAGCAACAGACTATATATAGAACTCTACACCCACAAGCAGATTGCTTTTGAAGACACAGAATATTCACAAAAATAAATCATAAATTCAGGCATGAGAGCAGTGGTAATAAACCAAAAGATGTTATGATGCACTAGTTCTCTATATTTTGTTAAACATAGCAAAATTCTAAATTAATAGCAGAAAGATAATTTTAATTTCCTATATACTTAGAAATTAACATACTATTGATTTTTGTTTCAAAAGAAAACGATACGAGATTTTCAAAAATATTTCAAACTTCATGAAAATAAAAACAGATCATATCAAAATATGTAGGACAGATTTGAAATGGTACTTAAAGTGAAATTTATAGTTTAAATGTGTATATCAGGAAACAAAGAAGATTAAATATAAACAATATTTAATGAAACAGGTTGTAGAATAGTAACACCTAAAAAAATAAAGAAATAAATAACAAAGGCAAGGGAAGAAATCAAAGAAATTGAGAATAAGAATGGAGATAATAACAGAAAAGAGACAGTGAAGTCATTCTGTCATGTCCAACTTTTTGTGACCCATGGACTGTAGTCGGCCAGGCTCCTCTGTCCATGAGATTTTCTAGGTAAGAACACTGGAGTGGGTTGCCATTTCCTTCTCCAGGGAATCTTCCTGAACCAGGGATCAAACCTGGGTCTCCTGCATTACAGGCAGACTCTTTACCATCTGAGCCACCAGGGAACTATAATTTAGAAAAACTGATAAAAAAATATATATTCAGAATCATTCTAACCTTTCACATTTTAGTAATTCAAACTTTTGGGATGTCTCTAAAGGCAAACATTTAAAATGAAATCTTTTAGGCTTTCTTTCCTTTTTTTTTTTTTTAAAGAACCGAATACCTCATGCAGTTAAATATTAAAAAATCCCAATTGAAAATACCTAAATAGACGTTTCTCTACAGAAGACATACAGATAGCCAGAAGGCACATGAAAAGATGTCCACCCTCTCTAATGCAAATCAAAACTATAGTGAGGTATCACCTCACCCTGGTCAGAATGGCCATCATCCAAAAGTCTACAAATAACAAATGCTGGAGAGAGTGTGAAGAAAAAGGAACTCTGCTACACTGTTGGTGGGAATATAAATTGGTGCAGCCACTTTGGAGAACAGAATAGTGTTAGTCACTCAGTCATGTCTGACTCTTTGTAATCCCATGGACTGTAGCTCATCAGGCTCCTCTGTCCATGGGATTCTTCAGGCTGGAATACTGGAGTGGGTTGGCATTCCCTTCTCCAGGAGATCTTTCCAACCCAGGGATCAAACCTGGGTTTCCAAGCAGTGCAGGCATATTCTTTACCAACTGAGCCACCAGATCACAGGAGAACAGAATGGAGGGGCCTTAAAAAACTAAAAGTAGAGCTACCATATGAGCCAGCAATCCCACTCCTGGGCATATATTTGAAGAAAACTCTAATTTGAAAAGACATATGCATCTCAATGTTCATAGCACCACTATTTATAATAGTCAAGACAGAGAAGCAATGTAAATGTCTATCAACAGATACATATATATATATATATATATATATATATATATATATATATATATATATATATAATGAAGATGTGGTAGGGCATGGAAACCCACTCCAGTGTTCTTGCCTGGAGAATCCCAGGGACAGGGGAGCCTGGTGGGCTGCCATCTATGGGGTCGTACACAGTTGAACATGACTGAAGTGACTTAGAAGCAGCAGCAGCAGCAGCAGCATATATATAATATTACTAAGCCATTAAAAAGAATGGACAAATGCCATTTGGAGCAACCTGATGGATGTAGGAATGATCATATTTATGAAGTAAGTCAGAGACAAATATCATATATCACTTATATGTGGAATCTTAAAAAAAAAGATGCAAATGAATTCATATACAAAACAGAAATAGACTTACCAACTGACACAGAAAACCAACATGGTTATCAAAGGGGAAAGAGAGTAGGAGAATGGGATAAAGAGATACAAACTACTTTATATAAAATATATGAAGACGAAGAACCTACTTTATAGTATAGGGAACTATATTCAATATCTTTCAATAACCTATAATGGGAAATAATCTGGAAAAGTATATATGTAAAATAATTACATGCATATATGTATCATATGCATATATTTCTTAAAGGGTAGGTAAATGTATATGTTAGTTGCCTATTATAGCATAACATATTACCTCAAAACTTGATAGCTTAAAACAACAAACATTGATCATTTCATATTTTCTGTGAATCAAGATACAGATGAGCTGAGCAGTTTTGCTTCAGAATCTCCTATAAAGCTGCTATCAAGATGTTGATCAAGGCTGTAGTCATCTCAAAGTTCCACAGAAAGAGAACCTGCTTTCAAACACACTCACATGGTGTTGACAGGCCTCAGAAGAACTCCTTCCAAGCTCATTCACCTTACTCAACTGCCAATACAATATCCATTTCCAGGCTTGTTACATGGGCCTCTCCATAGAGCTGCCTCATGACATGGCAGCTGACTTTCTCCAAGGCAAGCCAAAGAGGGCACCCAAGACAAAAATACTGGAAGTGGCATCCTATCACTCCTGCCACATTTTGTTCAGTAGAAGTGAAAGAATAAGCTCAATCCAAACTCAAGGTAAGAGGATTGCACTAGAGCATAAATAACAGGAGGCCAGAGTCACCAGGGGCCATCCTAGAGGCTGTCTACCAAAATGAGATATACCGAAACCTATACTAATGGAGGAACTTTAACAGGGAAACTAGAGAAATGGATGCATTCAATTTGAGATTGAGAATAATACAAAGATGCCTCCTGTCTCTATGCACACTATTTTTAGTGACTACACTGTGGTAGTCTTGGCCAATATGATAAGGAAATGAAAAGGAATGAAGTGTAAGAATTGGGAGGGAAGATAACGATCAAGGCATAAACATCTACCTTAAAAAAAACTCAAAACCTACATAAAGTTATGCATGTTTAACAACTACAAATTCAACCTACAATATTCAAAGCATTTCTTAAATCAGCAATGACTCAATAAAATAAGGCAAAAATAAGGTACCATTTATAACAGCAATATATAAGAATTAGTCAAAGCAAGAATCTTTCCTCTGTAGAAGAAACAACAAAATTATAATAAATATTAGTCAGCTCCAGGTACTGTAACAAAATATCATTGACTGGTAGTTTTTAAAAAATACACTCATTTCTCATAGTTCTGGTAGCTAGGATATCCAAGACCAAGTGCTGGCAGATTTGATTCTAGTGAGGGCCCACTTCCTGGCTTACAAATGACTGCAGCAGAGACACTAATCCTATCATGGAACCTCAACCTCATCACTTTACTTAAGGCCTGGCCTCCAAAAACTTTACATTAGGGGGTTAGGGCAGCTTCAACTTATGAGTTAGGGTGGGGGAGCTGACACATAGAGTCCATAGTGAGGACATAGCTGTTTATCTGAATAAATGAAGAGACATCCAAAGTCTGGAAGGGATGATATCAGAAATCCATTAAAATTCCAGTTGGATATTTTTTGAGTAACTTAAAAACATTACTCAAAAAATTTCATGGATGTATAAAGTTCTGTGGAAACTAAGTCAACTATATAAATAAGAGATGAAAGGCTACCTGTCCTCCCAGATGTTAATTTATATAATAAATTACATATATTCTTAAAGGCATAAGAAGGTGTGGTATTGACACCATATTGACAAAGAAAACAATGAAAAAGTAAGCTCAAAGACAAACTCTGGTATATGTGGGAATGTTTTAGACTCACAATTAGTGAAAGAATGGATATTTTGAAACATACAAATTTCATTCCTGGGATAAACAATATTTAGTGATGATATGTTAGTCTTTCAATGTATAATTGGGTTTAATTTTCTAGAATTTTGTCCAGAATTTTTCTGTGTGTTCATGAGTGATATAGTTTTTAATGTAATATATTTGTGTAGTTTTGACAGCAGGTTATTGTTGTCTGTATAGAATGATCAGGGAAGTTTTCTTACAGTTTCCATTTTCTGGAAGACTTTCTGGACAAGTGACACTTTTTTTCATAAATATTTATCAGAATTCACCAGGAAAATCATATGAGCCTGCAGTTTTCTTCAGAAGAAAATATTTAACTACAAATTCAATGTATTTCATGGATATTGGCCTAGTTATTCATTTATTTCTTCTTGAATAAGCTTTAATAAGTTCAGTTCAGTTGCTCAGTCCTGTCTGTATCTTTGCCACCCCATGGACTGCAGCACGCCAGGCTTCCCTATCCATCAGCAACTCCCAGAGCTTGCTCAAACTCATGTCCATCGAGTTGATGATGCCATTCAACCATCTCATCCTCTGTCATCCCCTTCTCTTCCCACTTTTAATCTTTCCCAACCTCAGGGTCTTTTCCAATGAGTCCATTCTTTGCATCAGGTGGCTAAAATATCGGAAGTTCAGCTTCAGCATCAGTCCTCCCAATGAATATTCAGGGTTGATTTCCTTTAGGATTGACTGGTTTGATGTTGCAGTCCAAGGGATTCTCAAGAGTCTTCTCCAACACCACAGTTCAAAAGCTTTATTAATTTATCCCTTTTAAGAACTTTCTCCTTCTTACTCAAGTAGTCAATGATTGGCAGTTTATTTTCAGTCAATTTATTGGTAGAAATTTATTCAAAAATCTAATAATTGTCTTTAATATCTACAGTGATGTCATCTATTTCATTCCTAATATTAGTATACTGTGTCTTCTTTATTTTTCTTGTTCATTCTATTAATTCAGAGGTTTATCAACTTCATTGATCTCAAAATACCAGATTTTTAAGTTTCTCTATTGTTCTGCTTTTTATTTTATTAATTTTCAATCTGATTTTTTTTTCTTTTGTCCTTATTTAGTATTTAATTTTTCATCATCTTATAGTTTCTTAAACTTGAAACTGAGATCCTTCTTATTTTTAACATAGACATTTGCTGCTATAAATTTCCAAGTACATCTTTAGCACCATCCCATAAATTTTGCTTGCTATGTTCTCATCACTGATCTCCAAAATCTTTCCAATTTTCCCTTTTATTTCTTTTTTGACCTATGGGTTATTTAGAGGTGTGTGTTCTTTACTTTCCAAATACTTGGCTACTTTCCAGATACTTTTCCTTTATTGATTTCTAAGTTAACTTCACTGTAGTCAGAAAATATATATCCTATGACTCAAATTCTTGCATATTGATTGAGACTTACTTTATGGTTTCAAATATAGTCCACATTTGTAAATGTTAATGTACTTTTGAAATAAAAGTGTTATTTTGCTGGTGTTGCACAGTGCATCCTACACATATCAATTACCTCAAATTGGCTGTCTTGTTCAAGTCTTTTATACCCTCACATGATTTTCTCTCCAATCCTTCCATCAGTTAATAAGAAAGAGAGACAGTGAAATTTCCAGGAAATCCTCTTTTTTTGTGTTATCTGTTTTGGAGTTTTGCTATTTGATACATTGGAGAAGGCAATGGCACCCGACTCCGGTGTTCTTGCCTGGAAAATCCCAGGGACGGTGGAGCCTGGTGGGCTGCCGTCTATGGGGTCACACAGTCAGACACGACTAAAGCAGCTTAGCAGCAGCAGCAGCAGGACCTTCATAAATTGATCCTTTTATCAATATGAAAATCTCTGGGAATATCTTTGACTGAAATCTAGTTTGTCTGATATGAATATAGGTTCTTTGGTTTGTTTTCACCAGTATTAGGATAATATATTGTTTTACATCCTCTTATTTTTAAATTATTTGTGCACTAATATTTAAAGACCATTTCTACAGGCAGTAGATAGATACTGCATTTTTGCCTAGTCTGAAAATCTCTGCCTTTAATTCGTATATTTAGACTATGTACATTTAATTTAATTTATTAATATGGTTAGGTTTAAATCTAACATCATGATATATGTTTTCCATTTGTCATAGTCTTTGCTTCTTTTTTTCCTCCTTTTGCTGCCTTCCCAAGACTGGATGCAATCAAATAAAAGGGGCGTATGATAAAAAACATATTGCTGAGATTTTCTAAGTATCAAAGTGGAGAATTTCAGTAAAATATGAGTGTAAAGTTCAGGAAAGTGGTCTAGGACAGAGATAAAGATTTGGAAGTCATCTGCATATTCTTGGGATGTAAAGACTTAGATTTTAAATGTGATCACTTGGACTAGGAGAATGCAGGGTACATATAAGGCTAGGGAAAGCCCAGCATACCCCAAATTACAGAAGACAGAAAAAGCTAAGGAGTAATCAACAACAACAACAACAAAAATATATAAAAAACCACAAGAGAAGTTGGAGAAAAACCTGTTTAGCCTACTGTCTTGCTAACTTGGCGAAGAACAGCTTTAAAGTATACTAATGCATATATATGGAATTTAAAGATGGTAACGATAACCCTGTATGTGAGACAGCAAAACAGACACAGATGTATAGAACAATCTTTTGGACTCTGTGAGAGAGAGAGAGAGCGTGGGATGACTTGGGAGAATGGCATTGAAACATGTATAATATCATATATGAAATGAATCGCCAGTCCAGGTTTGATGCATGATACAGGATGCTTGGGGCTGGTGCACTGGGACGACCCAGAGGGATGGTGTGGGGAGGGAGGAGAGAGAGGGGTTCAGGATGGGGAACAAGTATATACCTATGGCAGATTCATGTTGATGTATGGCAAAACCAATATAATGTTTTAAAGTAATTAACCTCCAATTAAAATAAATAAATTTATATTTAAAAAAAAAGAAAAATGGGAGAGAACTCAAAGTCAAAAATTAAAGAGAAGACATTGCAAGTGATACCACAGAAATGAAAAAAAAAAAGAAACAGGGATCAATTGTTTATAATGTTACTTTAGGTCAATAGGATGAAGAGTGACTAAGAATTAGCAATGTAATGACTAAGAAATAGACTGATGACTTCAATAAGAAACGATTTGGTACAATGAAGAGGGCAAAGGCAGATCTGAGTAGGATCAAAAGATGGGAGGAAAATATTGGAGACAGTGATTTCAGATAATTTTTTTCAGATAGCTCTCTTATAAAGGGGCTTATCTAAGAGCAACTAAATAATAGCTCACTTGTTGTATAATAAGAGTGATATAGTAGAGTAGAAAAATTACTAGAGATTAAAGGATAATATTTCATTGCTCAACTCATTTTATGATGCCAGTTCAGTTCAGTCTCTCAGTTGTGTCCGAATCTTTGAGACCCCATGAATTGCAGCATGCCAGGCCTCCCTGTCCATTACCAACTCCCAGAGTACACTCAAACGCACATCCATGGAGTTGGTGATGCCATCCAGCCATCTCATCGTTTGTCATCCCCTTCTTCTCCTGCCCCCAATCCCTCCCAGCATCAGAATCTTTTCCAATGAGTCAACTCTTCGCATGAGGTGGCCAAAGTACTGGAGTTTCAGCTTTAGCATCATTCCTTCCAAAGAACACTCAGGACTGGTCATCACAGTTCAAAAGCATCAATTCTTCAGTGCTCAGCGTTCTTCACAGTCCAACTCTCACATCCATACATGGCCACTGGAAAACCATAGCCTTGACTAGACCTTTGCTGGCAAAGTAGTGTCTCTGCTTTTCAATAAGCTATCTAGGTTGGAGAAGGAAATGGCAACCCACTCCAGTGTTCTTGCCGGGAGAATCCCAGGGATGAGGGAGCCTGGTAGGCTGCCATCTATGGGGTCGCACAGAGTCAGACACAACTGAGGCGACTTAGCAGCAGTAGCATCTAGGTTGGTCATAACTTTTCTTCCAAGGAGTAAGCGTCTTTTAATTTCATTGCTGCAGTCACCATCTGCAGTGATTTTGGACCCCCCCCCCCCAAAATAAAGTCTAACACTGTTTCCACTGTTTCTCCATCTATTTCCCATGAAGTGATGGGACCAGATGCCATGATCTTCGTTTTCTGAATGTTGAGCTTTAAGCCAACTTTTTCACTCTCCTCTTTCATTTTCATCAAGAGCATAATCCAAAATTCAAACTTGAGAAAACATTATGGCAAAATATATATAGATTATGTCCATCATGAATATAGACTAAAAGTTCTGAAAATATCAGTGAAAAGAAAACAACATATAAAAAAGTGATAATACATCACAACCAAGTAAATAACTTTCGCCCCTAGAATGGAAATTTGGTTTAGATTCCACATTTCCATCAATGTAATTTAATATATTATGGGCTTCCCTGGTGGCTCATATATTAACTGAATAAGGGAAAAAATTACATAATTCCACAAAATTCAATATCCATTCATGATAAACACTCTCATAAAAATAGAAATATTAGGGAATTTCCTAAAACTAATAAATGTTCTATGAAAAATATACAAAATTCTGAGAAACTAATTTTGTTCCCCAGGATATTGGGAACAAACTAAGGAATGTTCGATTTGACCAATTTTATTTAACCTTTACGGAGAAGGCAGTGGCACCCCTACTCCAATACTTTTGCCTGGAAAATCCCATGGACAGAGGAGCCTGGTGGGCTGCAGTCCATAGGGTCGCTAAGAGTCGGACATGACTGAGCAACTTCACTTTCATTTTTCATTTTCATACATTGGAGAAGGAAATGGCAACCCACTCCAGTGTTCTTGCCTGGATAATCCCAGGGATGGTGGGAGCCTGGTGGGCTGCTGTCTATGGGGTGGCAGAGAGTCAGACACGACTGAAGCGACTTAGCAGCAGCAGCATTTAACCTTTAACAGAATTGTCGAGCCATTGCAGTAAAACCAGGAAAAGAAATATAAGGCATGAATACATAAAATGAATAACTAACACTGTTATATTAGAATTCAGTTCAGTTCAGTTGCTCAGTCGTTTTTGACTCTTTGTAACCCCATGAATCACACCACGCCAGGCCTCCCTGTCCATCACCAACTCCCAGAGTTTGCTCAAACTCATGTCCATCGAGTCAGTGATGCCATCCAGCCATCTCATCCTGGGGCGTCCCCTTCTGCTCCTGCCCCCAATCCCTCCCAGCATCAGTCTTTTCCAATGAGTCAACTCTTCTCATGAGGTGGCCAAAGTACTGGAGTTTCAGCTTTAGCATTACTCCTTCCAAAGAACACTCAGGACTGGTCTCCTTTAGGATGGACTGGTTGGATCTCCTTGCAGTCCAAGGGACTCTCAAGAGTCTTCTCCAACACCACAGTTCAAAAGCATCAATTCTTCGGTGCTCAGCTTTCTTCACAGTCCAACTCTCACATCCATACATGACCACTGGAAAAGCCATAGCCTTGACTAGATGGACCTTTGTTGGCAAAGTAATGTCTCTGCTTTTGAATATGCTGTCTAGGTTGCTCATGACTTTCCTTCCAAGGAGAAGGTCTTTTAATTTCATGGCTGCAGTCACCATCTGCAGTGATTTTGGAGCCCCCCCCCCCAAAATAAAGTCTGACACTATTTCCACTTTTTCCCCATTTATTTCCCATGAAAGGATCAGACCAGATGCCATGCTCTTCGTTTTCTGAACGTTGAGCTTTAAGCCAACTTTTCCACTCTCCTCTTTCCCTTTCAACAGAAGGCTTAAAAAAAAAAAAAACTATTCTTATTGGAATGGGCTATTAGGAAAATTTCTAGCTATAAAATTTATTTTTTAATATAAATTTATTTATTTTAATTGGAGGTTAATTACTTTACAATATTGTATTGGTTTTGCCATACATCAACATGAATCCACCACAGGTATACACGTGTTCCCTATCCTGAACTCTGTCCCTCCCCGTACCATCTCTCTGGGTCATCCCAGTGCACCAGCCCCAAGCACCAGAAGGCTTTTGAGTTCCTCTTCACTTTCTGCCATAAGGGTGGTGTCATCTGCATATCTGAGGTGATTGATATTTCTCCGGGAAATCTTGATTCCAGTTTGTGCTTCTTCCAGCCCAGCGTTTCTCATGATGACTCTGCATATAAGTTTAATAAGCAGGGTGACAATATACAGCCTTGATGTACTCCTTTCCTTATTTGGAATCAGTCTGTTGATCCATGTCCAGTTCTAACTGTTGCTTCCTGGCCTACATACAGATTTTTCAAGAGGCAGGTCAGGTGGTCTGGTATTCCCATCTCTTTCAGAATTTTCCATAGTTTATTGTGATCCACACAGTCAAAGGCTTTGGCATAGTCAATAAAGCAGAAATAGATGTTTTTCTGGAACATTCTTGCTTTTTCCATGATCCAGCAGATGTTGACAATTAGATCTCTGGTTCCTCTGCCCTTTCTAAAACCAGCTTGAACATCTGGAAGTTCATGGTTCATGTATTGCTGAAGCCTGGCTTGCAGAATTTTGAGCATTACTTTACTAGCATGTGAGATGAGTGCAATTGTGTGGTAGTTTGAGCATTCTTTGGCATTGCTTTTTTTGGGGATTGGAATGAAAACTGACCTTTTCCAGTCCTGTGGCTACTGCTGAGTTTTCCAAATTTACTAGCATATTGAGTGCAGCACTTTCACACCATCATCTTTCAGGATTAGTGTTAGATGATATAATACCAGTAAAAGAACAAAACAGCTGCTAAAAATCAATATACTTTTATTAGTAAAGATTTATAACATAAAATTATTTCCTAAAATTAATTTTTTCTTTTGATTAAATACTATTGGAAATAAAAATTTTAAATCCCATTAATCCCCATTTACAATGTCACCAAAACCCATTAAATATCTGTTAAGACATGTTCAAGTTCAAAACATCTGCACTGCACACACACCAAAAAAAAAAAAAAATTGCTGAGAGAAATTAAAGGAGACTTAAATAAATGGGAAAATATACTAGAATCCTGAATTTGAAGACTCAGGATGACAGTTGATCTATAGATTCAAAGCAATTCCAAATCGTTTTTGTTTCTCCTACAATTTGACAAATTGATTCTAAAATTTGTTTGGAAATGCAAAGACCTAAATTAACCAGTTATTTTCTTTAAAAAAGAATAACGTATTCAGAACTTACTTACTTGATCTTAAGTGTTACTATAAAGCTAATTAAGACAATCTAATATTTCAAAAACAAGACAAACAAGAAACACAGAAATTTTGCTCAATAGAACACAGTAGTCCAGATATAGACCTGTATGTTATGGTCAATTGATTTTTCACAAAGTTGACAAGGCAATTCAATGTTTTGGAAGACTTTGCAAGGTTATAGAAATAACTGGATATCTCTATGGATAAAAGTGAACATTGACCTCACATCAAACACTAATTTAACTCAAAATGGATGAGAGATCTAAATATAAGATCAGAAAAAATAAAATCTGGAAGAAAGGCAAGGTCAAAGTTTTCTTAAACAGAACATAGAAAGATGAAGTCAAAAAAGAAAAAAATCAATAACTGTACCTCATCGATAAAACAGATTTTGCTTTTTGAAAAATGTCACTTAAAAACAGTGAAAAGCTTAACCACAGACTATAAGAAAACATTTTAAATACATATTATACAAAAGTTTTATATCCAGAGAATATGCAAAACTCTTATAATCCAACAAGAAGAAAACAAACACAATCCAATAAAAATTAACCCAAAAGGATATATGTGAAAGCCCAGTAAGTACATGAAAAAGATATTCAACATTGTTATGCCCCCAGAGAAATGCGAATTATAACTAAAATAAGATACCATTACATAGCCATGAGCATGGATCAAAAAAATAATTATACCACACTAACCGTAGAAAACATGTGGAGCAACTGGAACTTTCATATAATGCTGAAAAGAATGTAAAATGGTATAATCAGCTTGGAAGACAGCTTGACAGTTTCTTAACAAAATTAAACATTCACTTGTCATGTGACTTAATCATATTATTTCTTTGTATTGACCACACAGAATTGAAATACATGTCTATACAAAAACTTGTCTGTGACTTCACTGAAATTTTATTCACCACAAGTAATTGAAAATATATGTCTACAGAGACTTATATATGAATATTTATTCAAACTGATTTGCAATAACTCCCAACTGGAAACAATTCTTGCTCATCAACAGATAAGTGAATAAACATTTGGGATATACTTGCTTAACGGAATACTTCCTAGACTTTAAACTTACTAATGTTATATATAACAACATAAATAAACCTCAAAATCATTGTGTTGAAGAAAAGAGGCCAGGACACACACACACACACACACACACACACACACACACACACACACACACACAGTATGTATATTAACATCAAGTTCTAGAAAACTCAAACTGAACTATAACTGGTAACAGTTTACTGATTATTTGAAGATGGGGGTGTTGGGAGGGATGGATCATAAAGAGGCACAAGGAAACTCTTGTGGTTAATGGAAATGCTTATTATTTTTCTACTGGTAACGATCTCACGGTTGAATAAGATATTGAAACTGATCAAGTTAAGTACATAATACATTGTCAGTTTATTTTTCTTCACTTGTAATTCAACTTTAAAAAGCAGCTCTTATTTAAATTTCTATTAAGTTGCCAAATATAACTGAAATTTATTATAGCCTCAGCAGAAAAGGATGGGAACAATCAATGGGGGACCTGTTTAAAGATATATAACTTTTGTAAATATATCTTAGCATGTAAAGGAAAATGGGCTCCCAGGATGGTGCTAGAGGTAAAGAACCTGCCTGTCAATGCAGGAGATATGAGACATGGGTTTGATCCCTGGGTCAGGATGATCCCCTGGAGGAGGGCATGGCAACCCACTCCAGTGTTCTTGCCTAAAGAAACCCATGGACTGAGGAGCCTGAGGGGCAAAGAGTCGGATGCAACTTAGCACACAAGCATACAGGAAAACAGATTGTCATTAAGCAAGGTGACTTATAAGCAGCAGATGTCATAAAAGCAAAAATCCCATGGACGGAGGAGTGTTGTAGGCTACAGTCCATGGGATCGCAAAGAGTCGGACAGGACCGAGCGACTTCACTTTCACTTTCACCACCAACCAGTCGCTTTTGGATATTTCTACCACTGGTGTTTTGAAGGAATTCCTAGTATCTGCAATGCTCAGGGAAAAAAGCATTAGAGATTCTGAGTCATGAGAGTAGAAATCTTTAAACGTAAAAAAAAAAAAAAATTTTTATACAATATATAAAAAATATATTGTAAATATTCCAAATGTATTACTCTCTCTAAAGTGCACATGATCTATCCACTTTCCCTACTCCCTACTTGTCTCTCCCTCCTCACTGCTTGTCTCTCCCCATCTTGTTTCATCTGGCTACAGTCAGAGGCTTCTTCCAGCTCTCACTTTCTTTTTCCTTCTAATTTCAAAGCAGTCACAAGGATATTTTTAAAGCATGAATTCTTCATTTCATTACTCTATCTTCAAAATGGACACAATACCCTAACCAAGTGGTGTTTTAAGGATCAGGGGATGGAGATAGAAGATAGATAGATAGATAGGTGGTAGATAGATAGATTTGCCTTGATTCATGGACCTGACATTTCAGGTCCCTATGCAATATTGCTCTTTACAGCATCAGATCTTGCTTCTATCACCAGTCACATCCACAGCTGGGTATTGCTTTTGCTTTGGCTCCATCCCTTCATTCTTCCTGGAGTTATTTCTCCACTGACCTCCAGTAGCATATTGGGCACCTACTGACCTGGGGAGTACCTCTTTCAGTTTCCTACCATTTTGCCTTTTCATACTGTTCATGGGGTTCTCAAGGCAAGAATACTGAAGTGGTTTGTCATTCCCTTCTCCAGTGGACCACATTCTGTCAGCTGTCTCCACCATGACCCACCCATCTTGGGTTGCCCCACAGGCATGGCTTAGTTTCATTGAGTTAGACAAGGCTGTGGTCCTAGTGTGATTAGAATGGCTAGTTTTCCGTGAGTATGGTTTCAGTGTGTCTGCCCTCTGATGCCCTCTAGCAACACCTACCATCTTACTGGGGTATCTCTTACCTTGGGCATGGGGTATCTCTAACTCAGATGACCATTTTATCTACTACTACGGGCAGGAATCCATCATGGTCAACAAAAGAGTCCAAAATGCAGTACTTGGATGAAATCTCAAAAACCACAGAATGATCTCTGTTCGTCTCCAAGGCAAACCATTCAATATCACAGTTATCCAAGTCTATGCCCCAACCAGTAATGCTGAAGAAACTGAAGTTGAACAGTTTCATGAAGACCTACAAGACCTTTTAGAACTAACACACAAAAAGATGTCCTTTTCATTATAGGGAACTGGAATGCAAAAGTAGGAAGTCAAGAAACACTTGGAGTAACAGACAAATTTGGCCTTGGAATGCGGAATGAAGCAGGGCAAAAACTAATAGAGATTTGCCAAGAAAATGCACTGGTCATAGCAAACACCCTCTTCCAACAACACAAGAGAAGACTCTACACACGGACATCACCAGATGGTCAACAGTGAAATCAGATTGATTATATTCTCTGCAGCAAAAATGGAGAAGCTCTATACAGTCAACAAATACAAGACCACGAGCTGACTGTGACTCAGATCATGAACTCTGTATTACCAAATTCAGACTAAAATTGAAGAAAGTAGGGAAAACCGCTAGAACATTCAGGTATGACCTAAATCAAATCCCTTATGATTATACAGTGGAAGTGAGAAATAGATTTAAGGGCCTAGATCTGATAGATAGAGTGCCTGATGAACTATGGAATGAGGTGCGTGACATTGTACAGGAGACAGGGATCAAGACCATGCCCATGGAAAACAAATGCAAAAAAGCAAAATGGCTGTCTGGGGAGGCCTTATAAATAGCTGTGAAAAGAAGAGAAGTGAAAAGCCAAGGAGAAAAGGAAAGATATAAGTATCTGAATGCAGAGTTCCAAAGAATAGTAAGGAGAGATAAGAAAGCCTTCTTCGGTGATCAATACAAAGAAATAGAGGAAAAGAACAGAATGGGAAAGACCAGAGATCTCTTCAAGAAAATTAGAGATATCAAGGGAACATTTCATGCAAAGATGGGCTTGATAAAGGACAGAAATGGTATGGGCCTAACAGAAGCAGAAGATATTAAGAAGAGATGACAAGAATATACAGAAGAACTGTACAAAAAGATCTTCACGACCCAGATAATCATGATGGTGTGATCACTCACCTAGAGCCAGACATCCTGGAATGTGAAGTCAAGTGGGCCTTAGAAAGCATCACTACGAACAAAGCTAGTGAAGCGGATGGAATTCCAGTGGAGCTATTTCAAATCCTGAAAGATGACGCTGTGAAAGTGCTGCACTCAATATGCCAAGAAATTTAGAAAACTCAGCAGTGGCCACAGGACTGGAAAAGGTCAGTTTTCATTCCAATTCCAAAGAAAGGCAATGCCAAAGAATGCTCAAACTATCGCACAATTGCACTCATCTTACACGCTAGTAAGGTAATGCTCAAAATTCTTCAAGCCAGGCTTCAGCAATATGTGAACTGTGAACTTCCAGATGTTCAAGCTGGTTTTAGAAAGGCAGAGGAACCAGACATCAAATTGCCAACATCCACTGGATCATCGAAAAAGCAAGAGAGTTCCAGAAAAACATCTATTTCTGCGTTATTAACTATGCCACAGCCTTTAACTGTGTGGATCACAATAAACTGTGAAAAATCTGAGAGAGATGGGAATACCAGACCATCTGACCTGCCTTTTGAGAAATTTGTATGCAGGCCAGGAAGCAGCAGTTAGAACTGGACATGGAACAACAGACTGGTTCCAAATAGGAAAAGGAGTATGTCAAGACTGTATATTGTCACCCTGCTTATTTAACTTATATGCAGAGTACATCATGAGAAACACTAGACTGGAAGAAACACAAGCTGGAATCAAGATTTCCAGGAGAAATATCAATAAGCTCATATATGCAGATGACACCACCCTTATGGCAGAAAGTGAAGAGGAACTCAAAAGCCTCTTGATGAAAGTGAAAGTGGAGAGTGAAAAAGTTGGCTCAAAGCTCAACATTCAGAAAATGAAGATCATGGCATCTGGTCCCATCACTTCATGGAAAATAGATGGGGAAACAGGGGAAACAGTGTCAGACTTTATTTTTGGGGGCTCCCAAATCACTGCAGATGGTGACTGCAGCCATGAAATTAAAAGACGCTTACTCCTTGGAAGAAAAGTTATGAGCAACCTGGATAGTATATTCAAAAGCAGAGACATTACTTTGCCGACTAAGGTCCGTCTAGTCAAGGCTATGGTTTTTCCAGTGGTCATGTATGGATGTGAGTTGGACTGTGAAGAAGGCTGAGCGCCGAAGAATTGATGCTTTTGAACTGTGGTGTTGTAGAAGACTCTTGAGAGTCTCTTGGACTGCAAGGAGATCCAACCAGTCCATTCTGAAGGAGATCAGTCCTGGGTGTTCTTTGGAAGGAGTGATGCTAAAGCTGAAACTCCAGTATTTTGGCCACCTCATGTGAAGAGTTGACTCATTGGAAAAGACTTTGATGCTGGGAGGGATTGGGGGCGGGAGAAGAAGGGGACGACAGAGGATGAGATGGCTGGATGGCATCACTGATTCGATGGATGTAAGTTTGAGTGAACTCCGGGAGTTGGTGATGGACAGGGAGGCCTGGCGTGCTGTGATTCATGGAGTCTCAAAGAGTTGGACACGACTGAGCGACTGAACTGAACTGAGATAGATAGATAGATAGATAGATAGATAGATAGATAGATAGATAGAAGATATCCATTAAAGAATAGCAATTATCCCATTTAAACTATGTGAATACTGTTTCTACCGCATGGGATATCGACCACTTCGTGTTTTTTTTTTTTTTTTCATGGAGGCCATCGGCACACACATATACATGTGAATGCAAACTGTAGATTTTTGCCTTTATACTTAGCTGGGACTCATTTCTATGTTTGATATACACGACTATCTTCCTTTCAAATTCTTTTTTGAATTACTTCACCAAGGTAGAGTGAGATTTGGAATCAAGCATTGCATAGAAAATCAAAGTCTTGTAAGAAAGAGCATAGGGCCCAGTCCACTGGAATTGTAACTGATATCTTAATGACACTAAAACCTAACATCTCTTAAACTATTTTTGAAAATACTTTTGAGCTGGAAGTTTGCCAATTCTGAAAATTTTCTGGAACAGATTTCTGGCAATTAATATGGGCAACAGAAAGGACTAAAGAATGGATTACGAAGGCACTCAGTTTTGGCACAATTTCACTTATGCTAGTTGTGATCACTTGCACAATGGTTGTTGTATGGAGGTTCAAACTTTTATTTTATTGGGCTGGCCAAAAAGTTTGCTCAGGGTTTTTCCATAACATCTTACATAACCGGGTCACAGCTTGTGCTACTAACTCGATGGGTGATATGTATTTAAATGACACTAACACATTATTTGCACTTGCCATCTTCCATCCTCTCTGGGATTTATTTGTGAAGAATATAATTGATCTTTACCACCAACCGCCAAACCCTATAGGACACAATACTCACAGTGCTCTTTTTGCTATTTCCCACAGGTGCAATTGGCACTTTCCTGGTGGTGTTTTCTTAGATGACTATTTAGAAATTAGCTTTCTTTTAACAGACACACACACACACACACACACACTGCTAAATTTCTGCAAAGTAATAAGAAAATTTAAATGTTATCAAACCAAGACAACTGCTTCAGTTAGCAGTTGAGTAAAGAAGCAAAATTCTTCATATGACATTTTTTAAAGTCTTAAAAAAAATCCTTATCAAAGATTTCCTAAAATGTGACTAAAATAAAAAGCTACTATTGCTATTAGCTACTACTATTTCTGTTGTTCTTTCCTTCAGAGGGCAGAATATCATGGCTCTAAACAGTTTCATTTGTTTCATGATAAATCTGATGCTTCAAATTGTCACTTGTTGGAGGAGACCATCTGTGCTTCAATGTTGGCATTCCTCATTGCAGGCTAATAAATTTGTCATGTTAGTAACTATTTCAGCCAATAAATTCATGAATAGAAAAATCTGATTATGGGGTGTGTCGTTAACAAACTGATACTTCAGACTGAAACAAAAGAATCTGCTATCCAATTTTTAAGATCTGTAGGTTCCTCTAAAAATATTCAGATTCTATTTTGTACTGAAGTCTACATAAATACAATGTTTATTTGCCAAAGACTCTGTCTACCTAAGGATACTTTGGCTATCTGAAAATGCCATTATCTTATGCTAATGATATATCACCATAGTAAGCAATAATTAATTATTCAAGAACATATGACTGCTTGGTAAGACACCCTGTATAATGGGGTCGATACAACTTAGCAGCCAGTGTAAGACACAGTAATTTTGTGGAACAAACTGTTTATTTTATAATTGAATTTTACTGAGTTTGTTTTGTTTTTGCTTGTGTTATTTGGACAGAAAACATTTCACCACAGTTTTGCCCTATACAAAACTTAGAATTTTAGTGATCAAACACTTCGTGTAGATTTAAGTTAGTTACTGATTTCAGCAAAAAAGATTGTTTCATGTAGCTTAAAATGTTAAATACTTCCATAAGACTTACTGCAACATAAAGATCCTTATAACCCCCTTCTTTGTTTTCATTCCCCAGAGGCAAAAACCCTCAACTCTTTGATTTAATTAATGATATCTAATTGTTAAATTATTTTAGTTGCAGCAATTATTAATTGATTTCCCAGTATGGAAGGTGAGAATTTAGTCATCGGTCAAACATGACAAGCAAATTGCTCATATCCCAAGTTATTTCTATATCTGAAATGTATCTGGATCGTTCATTCTCTCAATTCTTTTATATCATAGTATTATTAGGTCAATATTAAATGCTTAGGATTCACTTTCACTGTTCACTTTCATGCATTGGAGAAGGAAATGGCAACCCACTCCAGTGTTCTTGCCTAGAGAATCCCAGGGATGGGAGAGCCTGGTGGGCTGCTGTCTATGAGGTCACACAGAGTCGGACACGACTGAAGTGCCTTAGCAGCAGCAGCAGCAGGATTAATAGGACACAGTTTAGTTCAATTGCTCAGTCGTGTCTGAATCTTTGCCACACTGTGGACTGCAGCACATTGTCTTCCCTGTCCATCACCAACACCTGGAGCTTATTCAAATTCAAGTTTATTGAGTCGGCGATGCCACCAATCGTCTCATGCTCTGTCATCCCCTTCTCCTCCCACCTTCATTCTTTCCCAGCATCAGGGTCTTTTTAAGTGAGTCAGTTCTTTGCATCAGGTGGCCAAAGTATTGGAGTTTCAGCTTCAGCATCAGTCCTTCAAATGAATATTCAGGACTGATTTTCTTTAGGATGGACTGGTTGGATCTCCTTGCAGTGCAAGGGAGTCTCAAGAGTCTTCTCCAACACCACAGTTCAAAAGCAATTCTTCAGCACTCAGTTTTCTTTATAGTCCAACTCTCATATCTATACATGACTACTGGAAAAGCCATAGCCTTGGCTAGATGGACCTTTGTTGACAAAGTAATGTCTCTGCTTTTTAATATGCTGTCTAGTCTGGTCGCAACTTTTCTTTCAAGAAGCAAGAGTCTTTTAATTTCATATCTTCAGTCACCATCTGCAGTGATTTTGGAGCCGAAGAAAGTAAAGTCAGTCACTGTTTCCATTGTTTCCCCATCTATTTCCCATGAAGTGATGGGATCAGATGCTATGATCTTAGCTTTCTGAACGTTGAGCATTAAGCAAACTTTTTCACTCTTCTCTTTCATAGTCATCAAGAGGCTTTTTAGTTCTTAGCTTTCTGCTGTCAGGGTGGTGTCATCTGCATATCTGAGGTTTTCTATATTTCTCCCGGCAATCTTGATTCCAGCTTGTGCTTCATCCAGCCCAGTGTTTCTCATGATGTACTCTGCCTATAAGTTAAATAATCAGGGTGACAATATACAGCCTTGACATACTCCTTTCCCTATTTGGAAACAGTCTGTTCCATGTTCAGTTCTAACTGTTGCTTCTTGCCTGCATACAGATTTCTCAGGAGGCAGATAAGGTGGTCTGGTATTCCCATCTCTTTCAGAATTTTTCGGTTTGTTGTGATCCACATGGTCAAAGGTTTGGCATAGTCAATGATGCAGAAATAGATGTTTTCCTGGAACTCTCTCACTTTTTCGATGATCCAACGGATGTTGGCAAACTGATCTGTGGTTCCTCTGCCTTTTCAAAAATCCAGCTTGAACACCCGGAATTTCACGGTTCACATACTGTTAAAGCCTGGTTTGGAAAGCCTGGTTTGGAGAATATTGAGCTTTACTTTGCTAACATGTGAGATGAGTGCAGTTGTGTGGTAGTTTGAGCATTTATTGGCATTGCCTTTCTTTAGGATTGGAATGAAGATTGACCTTTTCCAGTCCTGTGGCCACTGTTGAGTTTTCCAAATTTGCTGGCATACTTAGTCAGCACTTTCACAGCATCATCTTTTAAGATTTGAAATAGTTCAACTGGAATTCCATCACCTCCACTAGCTTTGTTCATAGTGATGCTTCCTAAGGTCCACTTGACTTTACATTCCAAGATGTCTGGCTCAAGGTGAGTGATCACACATCATGATTATCTGGGTCATGGAGATCTTTTTTTGTATAGTTCTTCTGTATATTCTTGCTGCCTCTTCTTAATATCTTCTTCTTCTGTTAGGTCCATACCATTTCTCTCCTTTATTGTGCCCATCTTTGCATCAAATTATCCCTTGTTATCTCTAATTTTCTTGAAGAGATCTCTAGTCTTCCTCATTCTATTTTTTTTATTTTTTTGGCATACTTTGCATTGATCACTGAGGAAGGCTTTCTTATCTCTCCTTGCTATTCTTTGGAACTCTGCACTCAAATGGATATATCTCTCCTTTTCTCCTTTATTAGGACTATGTGAACATTATTTCTAGATCGACTAAGTACTGGATGGAGATTATTTGGGGGGGGCACAATTTTTACATTGAATGCAATCTTTTTTCTTTTAACCTTTTTATGTTCTTTCCCACTAACTCAGCCCCAAGATTTCACCAAGTTGTCTAAAATCTTTCTCAACATGTTCAAATACCTCATGGGTCCTATCTATTGCCTCTTCTTGGAGATAGATCCTCTGGACATTTTGGATGTGCTTTCTACATCTGAATCACAGCTCTTACTCTGACATCTCTCCATCATCCTAGGGCAGGCTTCCCTCGGGGCTCAGCTAGTAAAGAATCTGCTTGCAATGTGGGAGACCTAGGTTCGATCCCTGGGTTGGGAAGATACCCTGGCAAAGGGAAAGGCCACCCACTTCAGTATTCTGACCTGGAGAATTCCATGAACTGTATAGTCCATAGGATCATAAAGATTCGGATATGACTGAGCAACTTTCACTACACTTCACTGGGGCATTATAGTTTTCATAAATTGGAACTATTGTTTCCTGGATCTTACTATTTCTTCTTTGTTGGTTTCTCCACTCTTTTACTTATTAAGAAAAGATATACAAATGATAAATATTTTGAGAATTCACATATATGACAATATTCTTGGTACTTTATACATAATTACTTTTGTATAAAATGCTAGATTATGGGTGAGGTCCTAAAATGGCAGAGGAATAGGATGGGGAGACCACTTTCTCCCCCACAAATTCATCAAAAGAGCATTTAAAAGCTGAGTAAATTCCACAAAACAACTTCTGAATGCCAGCAGAGGACATCAGGCACCCAGAAAAGCCGCTCATTGTCTTTGAAAATAGGTAGGAAAAAAACATAAAAGACAAAAAAAGAGACGAAAGTGGTAGGGAAGGAAATCTGTCCTGGGAAGGGAGTCTTAAAAAGAGAGAAGTTTCCAAACACCAGGAAACACTCTCACTGCCGAGTCTGTGGTGAGCCTTGGAGGCACAGAGGAAAACAAAACAGGGAGGGAAAATAAATAAAGAATTAAAACCCACAGATTACGAGTCCAACGGTAACTCCCCCAGCTGAGAAGCAGCGCAGACGCCTGCATCTGCCACTAGCAAGAGGGGGCTGGGCAGGGAGGCGCAGGCTGCATTGCTGTTTAAGGATCAGGCTCGAATGCCCCGAGGGTAACCAGAGCGAACTAACTTGGGCTAGTAAACCAAACTGTAGGAGAGCTACCACGTGAAAAGCTCTAACATAAGACACTGCCAGGACCACTCACAGAACAAAGGATAGAACAGAATTAGCTGGCTGCAGACCATCCCCCTCCAGTGACAAGAAGTCAGAGCCAGAAGGGCCAGAAGGGGGCAATCACAGCCCCAGAGAGACATTACCTACCAAACTGCAAGCAGGCTTCTTTGCTAACTAAGACTTCTTTTGGTTCTGGACTGTCATCTCCCGCCTGAGGTGTGCCAGTTGTACACCCAGAAAACTGAGCAGCAGTGACAGGGGAGGCAATAAGTTGCAGCGACCACACTTGCCAAACACCTGAACTACTCGGACCTGGGAAGGGCACAAAATGCAGGCCCAACGGAGTCTGCGCCTCTGAGGACCACCTGAGTGCCTGAACCTGAGCATGCAGCCCAGGGCCGGCCTCAGACAGTTCCCAGCGGAGCAACCTAGAGCCTGAGCTGTGTGCACCTTGAGCGGGGGCAGGCCCAGTGTGGCTGAGACACTGCGAGCACACGCCAGTGTTATTTGTTTACAGTGTCCCTCCCTCCCCACAGCATGACTGAACAAATGAGCCTAAAAAAAGTGTCCACCACCAGCCCCCTTGTGTCAGGGCTGAAATCAGACACTGAAGAGGCCAGCAAACAGAAGAAGCTAAAAGAGAGGGAACTGCCTTGGAAGTGACAGGTGCAATAGATTAAAACCCTGTAGTTAGTACCAACTACATAGGAAGGCCGCCGCCCCTGGCCTTGGACATGGGGTAGCTCCTCTCAGCCGCCGCCCCTGACCTCAGACACAGGGTGTCTCCTCCCGGCCACCACTGACCTTGGACGCAGGGTAGCTCCTCCCGGCTGCCGCCCCTTACCTCGGACTTAGGTAGCTCCTCTCGGCATTTCCTGTACCATCGCAGTCTGGCACTCTCAGCCACTGCCCCTGACCTCGGATGTGGGGTAACTCCCCTCGGCCACCCTTAGTGTGCCAGGTCATAGCCGCCCACTCTTAGTGCGCCAGGTCACAGCCACCCGCGTTTAGTGCACCAGGTCGCAGCTGGTCAACACTGAAATCAGATTGATTATATTATTTGCAGCCAGAGATGGAGAAGCTCTATACAGTCAACAAAAACAAGACCAGGAGCTGACTGTGACTCAGATCATGAAATTCTTACTACCAAATTCAGATTCAAATTGAAAAAGGAGGGAAAACCGCTAGACCATTCAGGTTTGACCTAAATCAAATCCCTTATGATTATACAGTAGAAGTGAGAAATAGATTTAAGGGCCTAGATGTGACATATAGAGTGCCTGATGAACTACGGAATGAGGTTCGTGACATTGCACAGGAGACAGGGATCAAGACCAGCCCCATGGAAAAGAAATGCAAAAGAGCAAAATGGCTGCCTGGGGAGGCCTTACAAATAGCTGTGAAAAGAAGAGAGGCATAAAGCAAAGGAGAAAAGGAAAGATATAAGTATCTGAATGCAGAGTTCCAGAGAATAGCAAGAAGAGATAAGAAAGCCTTCTTCAGTGATCAATGCAAAGAAATGCAAAAGAACAGAATGGGAAAGACTAGAGATCTCTTCAAGAAAATTAGAGATACCAAGGGAACATTTCATGCAAAGATGGGCTCGATAAAGGAAAGAAATGGTATGGACCTCACAGAAGCAGAAGATATTAAGAAGAGATGACAAGAACACACAGAAGAACTGTACAAAGAAGATCTTCACGACCCAGATAATCATGATGGTGTGATCACTAATCTAGAGCCAGACATCTTGGAATGTGAAGTCAACTGGGCCTTAGAAAGCATCGCTACAAACAAAGCTAGTGGAGGTGATGGAATTCCAGTGGAGCTATTTCAAATCCTGAAGATGATGCTGTGAAAGTCCTGCACTCAATATGCCAGCAAATTTGGAAAACTCAGCAGTGGCCACAGAACTGGAAAAGGTCAGTTTTCATTCCAATTCCAAAGAAAGGCAATGTCAAAGAATGCTCAAACTACTGCACAATTGCACTCATCTCACTCACTAGTAAAGTAATGCTCAAAATTCTCCAAGCCAGGCTTCAGCAATACGTGAACCGTGAACTCCTTGATATTCAAGCTGGTTTTAGAAAAGGCAGAGGAACCAGAGATCAAATTGCCAACATCTGCTGGATCATGGAAAAAGCAAGAGAGTTCCAGAAAAACATCTATTTCGGCTTTATTGACTATGCCAAAACCTTTGACTGGATCACAACAAACTGTGGAAAATTCTGAAAGAGATGGGAATACCAGACCACCTAACCTGCCTCTTGAGAAATTTGTATGCAGGCCAGGAAGCAGCAGTTAGAACTGGACATGGAACAACAGACTGGTTCCAAATAGGAAAAGGAGTATGTCAAGGCTGTATATTGTCACCCTACTTATTTAACTTATATGCAGAGTACATCATGAGAAACGCTGAACTGAAAAAACACAAGCTGGAATCAAGATTGGTGGGAGAAATATCAATCACCTCAGATATGCAGATGACACCACCCTTATGGCACAAAATGAAGAGGAACTCCAAAGCCTCTTGATGAAAGTGAAAGTGGAGAGTGAAAAGTTGGTTTAAAGCTCACACTTTAGAAAACGAGGATCATGGCATCTGGTCCCATCACTTCATGGAAAATAGATGGGGAAACAGTGGAAACAGTGTGAGACTTTATTTTTTAGGGCTCCATGGTGATTGCAGCCATGAAATTAAAAGATGCTTACTCCTTGGAAAAAAAGTTTTGTGCAACCTAGATAGCATATTCAAAAGCAGAGACATTACTTTGCCAACTAAGGTCCGTCTAGTCAAGGCTATGGCTTTTGCTGTGGTCATGTATGGATGTGAGAGTTGGACTGTGAAGAAGGCTGAGCACCAAAGAATTGATGCTTTTGAACTGTGGTGTTGGAGGACTCTTGGGAGTCCCTTGGACTGCAAGGAGATCCAACCAGTCCATTCTGAAGGAGATCAATCCTGGGATTTCTTTGGAAGAAATGATGCTAAAGCTAAAACTCCAGCACTTTGGCCACCTCATGCAAAGAGTTGACTCATTGGAAAAGACTTTGATGCTGGGAGGGATTGGAGCAGGAGGAGAAGGGGGCGACAGAGGATGAAATGGCTGGATGGCATCACTGACTCAATGGATGTGAGTCTGAGTGAACTCCGGGAGTTGGTGACGGACAGGGTGGCCTGACGTGCTGTGATTCATGGGGTCGCAAAGAGTCGGCCATGACTGAGTGACTGAACCGAACTGAACTGACATAGGAAGGGGCCTATAGATCTTGAGAAATATAAGCAGGACCAAGGAACTAGCCAAAAATGAACTCACACCACACTGCCCATACCACCAGATAAAGTCCTAGTTATATCTTTACTATTTTTATGATCATTATTATTTTTTTTTCTTTTTTAACGTTTTTTAATTTTTAAGTCCTCTGTTACTCTTTTAATTTTCTTTTTTATAACCTACTATTACTTTTCAAAAAAAGACCCCATTTTTCAAGCAAATTTCACATATAGGTATATTTTTTAATAATTCTTGTGACTTTGTTTTTTTTTTAATTCTTCTTACTCTTTTCTTTAATATTGTATTTTTGAAAGTCCAACCTCTACTCTAGATTTTTAATCTTTGCTTTTTGGTATTTGTTATCAATTTTGTACCTTCGAAAAATCCAATCTTCAGTACCCATTTTTACTTGAGAGTGAGATTACTGGCTTGACTGCTGTCTGCTCCTTTGGACTCTCCTTTTTCTCCACCAGGTCACCTCTGTCTCCTCCCTCCCCCTTCTCTTCTCTACCCAACTCTGTGAATCTCTGTGTGTTCCAGATAGTGGACAACATTTAGGGAACAGATTACTGGCTGGATCTGGCTCTCTCCTTTTCATTCCCTCCTTTTATCCTCCTGGCCACCTCTGTCTCCTTCCTCCCTCCTCTCTTCTCTGTATAACTCCGTGAACATCTCTGAGTGGTCCAGACTGTGGTGCACACATAAGGAAGTGATTACTGGCTAGCTTGCTCTCTCCTCTTTTGATTTCACCTCATCTCACTCAGGTCACCTCTAACTCCCTCTTCCATCTTCTCTTCTGCCTGTAACTCTGTGAACCTCTCTGGGTGTCCCTCTCTGTGGAGAAACTTTTCATCTTTAACCTAGATGTTTTATCAATGGTGCTGTATAGAAGGAGAAGTCTTGAGACTACTGTAAAAATAAGACTGAAAACCAGAAGCAGGAGGCTTAACTCCAAATCCTGAGAGCATCAGAGAACTCATGACTCCAGGGAACATTAATCAATAGGAGCTCATCAAATGCCTCCATACCTACACTGAAACCAAGCACCATCCAAGGACCAACAAGTTCCAGAACAAGACATACCATGCAAATTCTCCAGCAACACAGGAACACAGCCCTGAGCTTCAATATACAGGCTGCCCAAAGTTACTTCAAAACCACTGACATCTCATAACTCATTACTGGACACTTCATTGCACTCCAGAGAGAAGAAATACAGCTCCACCCATCAGAACACTGACACAAGCTTCCCTAACCAAGAAACCTTGACAAGCCACTGATACAATCCCATCCACACTGAGTAAACTCTGCAATAAAAAGAACTCCACAACTGCCAGAATACAGCAAGGCCACCCCAAATGCAACAATATAGACAAGATGAAGAGACAGAGGAATACCCAGCAAGTAAAGGAACAGGATAAATGCCCACTAAACCAAACAAAAGAGGAAGAGATAGGGAATCTACCTGAAAAATAATTCCAAATAATGATAGTGAAAATGATCCAAAATCTTGAAATCAAAATGGAATCACAGATAAATAGCTGGGAGACAAGGATTGAGAAGATGCAAGAAAGGTTTAACAAGGACCTAGAAGAAATAAAAAAAGAGTCAGTACAGAATGAATAATGCAATAAATGAGATCAAAAACACTCTGGAGGCAAAAAATAGTAGAATAATGGAGGCAGAAGATAGCATTAGTGAATTAGAAGATAGAATGGTAGAAATAAATGAATCAGAGAGGAAAAAAGAAAAATGAATTAAAAGAAATGAGGACAATCTCAGAGACCTCCAGGACAATATGAAATGCTCCAACATTCGAATTATAGGTATCCCAGAAGAAGAAGGCAAAAAGAAAGACCATGAGAAAATACTTGAGGAGATAATAGCTGAAAACTTTAAAGGAAATAATCACCCAAGTCTAAGAAACCGAGAGTCCCAAACAGGATAGACTCAAGGCAAAACACCCCAAGACACATACTAATCAAACTAACAAAGATCAAACACACACACACAAAACAAATATTAAGAGCAGCAAGGGAAAAACAATGATTAACACACAAGGGGATTCCCGTAAGGATAACTGCAGATTTTCAATAGAAACTCTTCAGGCCAGGAGAGAATGGCAAGGCATACTTAAAGTGATGAAAGAAAATAAGCTACAGCCCAGATTACTGTACCCAGCAAGGATCTCATTCAAATATGAAGGAGAATTCAAAAGCTTTACAGACAAGCAAAAGCTGAGAGAATCAAGCACCACCAAACCAGCTCTCCAACAAATGCTAACAGATCTTCTCTAGACAGGAAACACAAAAACAGTGTATAAACCAGAACGCGAAACAATAAAGTAAACGGCAACGAGATCATGCTTATCAATGATTACCTTAAAAGTAAATGGGTTGAATGCCCCAACCAAAAGGCAAAGACTGGCTGAATGGATACAAAAACAAGGCCCCTATATATGTTGTCTACAAGAGACCCACCTCAAAACAAGGGACACATATAGACTGAAAGTGAAGGGCTGGAAAAAGATATTCCACGCAAATAGAGACCAAAAGAAAGCAGGAGTAGCAATACTCATATCAGATAAAATAGACTTTAAAACAAAGGCTGTGAAAAGAGACCAAGAAGGACACTACATAAGGATCAAAGGATCAATCCAAGAAGAAGATATAACAATTGTAAATATAATGCACCCAACAAGGAGCACTGCAATATGTAAGACAAATGTTAACAAGTATGAAAGGGGAAGTTAACAATAACACAATAATAGTGGGAGACTTTAATACCCCACTCACACCTATGGACAGATCAACTAAACAGAAAATTAACAAGAAACACAAACTTTAAATGATACAATAGACCAGTTAGACCTAATTGATATCTATAGGACATTTCACCCCAAAACAATGAATTTCACCTTTTTCTCAGGTGCTCACGGAACCTTTTCCAGGATAGATCACATCCTGGGCCATAAACCTAACCTTGGTAAATTCAAAAAAAATTGAAATCATTCCAAGCATCTTTTCTGACCACAATGCAGAAAGATTAGATCTCAATTACAGGAGAAAAAACTATTAAAAATTCCAATATATGGAGGCTGAACAACAGGCTGCTGAATAACCAACGAATCACAGAAGAAATCAAAAAAGAAATCAAGATATGCATAGAAATGAATGAAAATTAAAACACAACAACCCAAAAGCTGTGGGGCACTGTAAAAGCAGTGCTAAGGGGAAGGTTCATAGCAATACAGGCATACCTCAAGAAACAAGAAAAAAGTCCAATAAATAACCTAACTCTACACCTAAAGTAACTAGAAAAGGAAAAATTGAAGGACCCCAGGGTTAGTAGAAGGAAAGAATTCTTAAAAATTAGGGCAGAAATAAATGCAAAAGAAGCAAAAGAGACCATAGCAAAAATCAACACAGCCAAAAGCTGGTTCTTTGAAAGGATAAATAAAATTGACAAACCATTAGCCAGACTCATCAAGAAACAAAGGGAGAAGAATCAAATCAATAAAATTAGAAATGAAGATGGAGAGATCACAACAGACAACACAGAAATACAAAGGATCATAAGAGACTACTATCAGCAATTATACACCAATAAAATGGACAACATGGAAGAAATGGACAAATTCTTAGAAAAGTACAACTTTCCAAAACTGAACCAGGAAGAAATAGAAAATCTTAACAGACCCATCACAAGCATGGAAATTGAAACTGGAATCAGAAATCTTTCAGCAAACAAAAGCCCAAGTCCAGATGGCTTCACAGCTGAATTCTACCAAAAATTTAGGGAAGAGCTAACACCTATCCTACTCAAACTCTTCAAGAAAATTGCAGAGGAAGGTAAACTTCCAAACTCATTCTATGAGGCCACCATCACTCTAATACCAAACCTGACAAAGATGCCACAAAAAAGAAAACTACAGGCCAATATCACTGATGAACATAGATGCAAAAATCCTTAACAAAATTCTAGCAATCAGAATCCAACAACACATTAAAAAGATCATACACCATGACCAAGTCGGCTTTATCCCAGGGATGCAAGGATTTTTCAATATCTGCAAATCAATCAATGTAATTCACCACATTAACAAATTGAAAAATAAAAGCCATATGATTATCTCAATAGATGCAGAGAAAGCCTTTGACAAAATTCAGCATCCATTTATGATACAAACTCTCCAGAAGGCAGGACTAGAAGGAACATACCTCAACATATAAAAGCTATATACAACAAACCCACAACAAACATTACCCTCAATGGTGAAAAATTGAAAGCATTTCCCCTAAAGTCAGGAACAAAACAAGGGTGCCCACTTTCACCGCTACTATTCAACATAGTTCTGAAAATTTTGGCCACAGCAATCAGAGCAGAAAAGGAAATAAAAGGAATCCAAATTGGAAAAGAAGAAGTAAAACTCTCACTGTTTGCAGATGACATGATCCTCTACATAGAAAACCCTAAAGTTTCCACCAGAAAATTACTAGAGCTAATCAATGAATATAGTAAAGTTGTAGGATATAAAATCAACACACAGCAATCCCTTGTATTCCTATACACTAATAATGAAAATGTAGAAAAAGAAATTAAGACACAATTCCATTCACCATTGCAACAAAAAGAATAAAATACCTAGGATTATATCTACCTAAAGAAACTAAAGACCTATACATAGGAAACTATAACACACTCGTGAAAGAAATCAAAGAGGACACTAATGCTACTGCTGCTGCTAAGTCACGTCAGTCGTGTCCGACTCTGTGCGACCCCATAGACGGAAGCCCACCAGGCTCTCCCGTCCCTGGGATTCTCCAGGCAAGAACACTGGAGTGGGTTGCCATTTCCTTCTCCAATGCACGAAAGTGAAAAGTGAAAGTGAAGTCTCTCAGTTGTGTCGGACTCTTTGTAGATGGAGAAATATACCATGTTCATGGATTGGAAGAATCAATATAGTGAAGATGAGTATACTACCCAAAGCAATCTATAGATTCAATGCAATCCTGATCAAGCTACCAGCGGTATTTTTCACAGCACTAGAACAAATAATTTCACAATTTGTATGGAAATACAAAAAAACCTCAAATAGCCAAAGCAATCTTGAGAAAGAAGAATGGAACTGGAGGAATAAACCTGCCTGACTTCAGGCTCTACTCCAAAGCCACAGTCATCAAGACAGTATGATACTGACACAAAGACAGAAACATAGATCAATGGAACAATACAGAAAGCCCAGAGATAAATCCATGCACCTATGGATACCTTATCTTTGACAAAGGAGGAAAGAATATACAATGGATTGAAGACAATCTCTTTAACAAGTGGTGCTGCGAAAACTGGTCAATCACTTGTAAAAGAATGAAACTAGAACACTTTCTAACACTATACACAAAAATAAACTCAAAATGGATTAAAAATCTAAACATAAGACCAGAAACTATAAAATTCCTAGAGGAGAACATAGGCAAAACACTCTTCGACATAAATCACAGGAGGATCCTGTATGACCCCCTCCCAGAATACTGGAAATAAAAGCAAAAATGAACAAATGGGTTTTAATTAAAATTAAAATCTTCTGCACAACAAAGGAAATTATAAGCAAGATGAAAAGACAGCCTTCGGAATGGGAGAAAATAATTGCAAATGAAGCAACTGACAAAGGACTAATCTCAAAAATATACAAGCAACTCCTGCAGCTCAATTCCAGAAAAATAAACGACCCAATCAAAACATGGGCCAAAGAATCTAATAGACATTTCTCTAAAGAAGACATACAGGTGGCCAACAAACACATGAAAAGATGCTCAACATCACTCATTATCAGAGAAATGCAAATCAAAACCACAATGAGGTACCATTTCAGGCCAGTCAGAATGGGTGCGATCCAAAAGTATACAAGCAATAAATGCTGGAGAGGGTGTGGAGGAAAGGGAACCCTCTTACAGTGTTGGTGGGTATGCAAACTAGTACAGCCACTGTGGAGAACAGTGTGGAGATTCCTTAAAAAACTGGAAATAGAACTCCCTTATGACCCAGCAATCCTGCCGCTGGGCATACACACCGAAGAAACCAGAATTAAAAGAGACACATGAACCCCAATGTTCATTGCAGCACTGTTTATAATAGCCAGGACATGGAAACAACCTAGATGTCCATTAGCAGATGAATGCATAAGCAAGCGGTGGTACATATACACAATGGAGTATTACTCAGCCATTAAAAAGAATACATTTGAATCAGTCCTAATGAGGTGGATGAAACTGGAGCCTATTATACAGAGTGAAGTAAGCCAGAAGGAAAACACCAATACAGTATACTAACACATATATATGGAATTTAGAAAGATGGTAATGATAACGCTGTATGCGAGACAGCAAAAGAGACACAGATGTTAGAACAGTCTTTTGGACTCTGTGGGAGAGGGAGAGGGAGAGGGTGGGGTGATTTGGGAGAATGGCATTGAAACATGTATAATATCATATAAGAAACAAATCACCAGTGTAGGTTCAATGCAGGATACAGGATGCTTGGGGCTGGTGCACTGGGATGACCCAGAGAGATGGTATGGGGAGGGAGGTGGGAGGAGGGTTCAGGATTGGGAACACATGTACACTCATGGAGGATTCATGTTGATGTATGGCATAACCAATACAGTATTGTAAAGTAAAATTTTTAAAAATGCTAAATTATATGTCCATTTTTCCCCAAAATATAAATAGCTTGCTCTATTGCTTTTGAATTTCTGGTATCAAAATAGAGAAATCTACAATCATTTGGACTGCAGATTCTTTGTACATGACTCCTTTCATTGTTTGATTTTTTTTTCAACAAGCTTTTGCTATGTCCCATTTAATCCAGTGTTTTGATAGTTCATTAAAATGTTATGTTTAATTTGGGCCAATTTTTCTCCCCTGAATGTGTTTTTATTGAACACAGAAACTCATGTCCTTCAATTTCATGAAAACTTGAAGTCATTTATTTGATGATTTTAGTCATTTATTTTTTATGACCTTTCTTTCTAATACATCTGCCATTTGGTTTTTGGACTTCCTGATTTAAAATAAAAGCTCTTTTTCCTATATGTCCATTTTGGTGTCTGTCTTTTGTGTTCAATGATTGCTGGCTATCCAGAAATGAAACACCTAAAAGCTGATTCAAAGCTCTGCACTGATGAGTGGTCTCTGTCAATGGGGAGCCTGACTGTAGATCAGCTGGCAGAGTTGTTTCATTAGGGAAACTTGAATGTGGGTGACTTTAGACTTTCTCTTTGCTTAGGTTCTCCAGAGTGGAATTAGCCTACTCTTTCATAGAGTGTTTAAGACTGGCTGTCAGCATTCTGGAATCCAAGCTGGAGGACAAAACTGGGCATTTCAACAATAAAAGAAACAACAGAAAAGAAATACCTATTTTAAATGATTGCCATTTCATAAACAAGACAGTTAAAATAAGTATTTTATATCAATAGACTTTTACATAATAGCATCAAAACATATAGATTTTAAAAGATCAGTTTATACTTTCTTAGTAAACCTACTTTTGTTTATACCTACTTTCACTTTTAATTAAAAGAAACAAATTTGGCAAAGATTTTTAAACAAGTTACTAAATATTATTTATGATGCAAAAAATTAGAAAGCACCTAAATGCCCCAAAATGGGATTGACTACTGTATATATTATGTTTAACACATTATTAGAGTGTATTAAGTAACATATATAATACATCTTAAGTTTATCACACATATATGGCACCTTTTGTTATTATAAACAACAGGCATCAATCAACTTCATTTCTCAGTATTGTTTACCAACTCTTTATAACTCAAAAATGATGAAAGAAAGAGAGAAAGGAAAGAAGGAGGGAAGGAAGGAAGAAAAGAGGAAGAGGGGAGAGAAGAAGAAAAGAAGAGAGAGAGGGAGGGAAGCAGGAGTGAATAACCTTTTCTAGTTCTTACAATTCTGGCCAGTAGAACAGAATGCCCGAATTTCGACTTGTCCCTTATTTACTCTCAAAGCTTTCAGCATTTTTATTGGCTTAGTGAAATTCTCTTCATACTGTAAGTGGCCAAAAACGTGGGAGATGTTGATGACCAGCTAATCAATTTACACCGAACAGAAAATATTCTAAAGCCCCTTCCCTCCACAGCTAAGACTGTCATTTATCAAAATGTTGTAAATGCTGAAGTTCTGAAAACCAGAATCTCAAAACCATAAAAATAATGTAAATTTAGCTCTAAGGCCATCGCAATGCTCTTTTCAAGGCTCTGGTCTTTGAATAAGCAGTCGGAGTCAGAAGTGCTGAACGTTTTTCTGTCTTGTAAAAGGCAGTAGTAACCTGGCACAAACCAGAACAGTGCAGTCAGAAATCCTAAGAAGTTTCTTTTGTTACATAGAACAAAGAAGTGAGCTACACAGTTTAAAAACCATCAGGGTTTCAAGAATAAGTGAAACTTTTTTTTGTTTGTGTCAGAACTGTTAAAAAAAAGTTATAATACAAAGATTTTACAATCAAAAAAGGCTATGTTCATGGTATCTCGAGCAAAGGAAAACTTATTTGAAGAAAACTATTTTGAAAATAAAAAATAATAGTAATCTGACTTATGACTTTTTCTGAGCAGTCAATACCACAAGGTATATACATTATATACATAAGTATAGTCAAGGTATGCATGGAGAACTTTTTCAATGTTAAAGCCTAATTTCTTTGAAGGGTCATATGATAAGAAGAAATACATGTTTAAAACAGTGCTCAGTCCTCTCCAAACTCTGCATCATGACTCCAAAGGGAAAAGAAATAAGAACTAGAGAGGTACATTATACATACTTTGTATACAATTTCAGTGATAATGATCATTTTTAACTGTTATTAATTGTCACCTTCATTCTTCAATTGTCCAAACAGTTTTCATAAATTATAAGAACTTAGAGGACTTGAATTTTACTCTGCTGCCTTCCCTTGGCAAGCAGATACAATCATTCAATTCATATTTAATTTATAGGTTACTAAAGTCCAGGTATGACTCATTTTTCATATATTTCATAGATATTTGTGTTTGATGTCTTGTGACCTGGTTTTTCATATACAGTCTTTGCTCATTTTTATTGGACTCTTTATATCTTTTATATTGATTTACATGTAAGCATTGTATATTTTGGATATTAACCCTTTATAGATTTAAAAATATTTTTTCCTGTTAAATAATCTAGCATTTTTGTGGTATCTTTTAATGATCAACAAAATCTGTAAAATACTGATACAGTTTAATACATCTATTATGGCTCCATGGCCCAGTTTGTAGATTTTGCTCCTTGGGACTTAAAAAGACCTTACTCATCCTAAGGTCATAAATATATAACCCCTCATTTATGAAACTTATTTTTATATAAAATTTTTCTAATTTGATTTTATACTAAAAATTCTTAGAAAATTTAATAATCTATGTAGGCAGATAATTTTGTGTTGTCTATGTACAAAATTGCATAGTCTAAAACAACAAAAATTTTAGTTCTCTCGTTACAATTTTAATATATTTTGTTTTTCTTGACTTAATGTACTAGTTAGGTCTTCTGTTTCAATGATGCATAAAAGAGGTTTTAGCAATCACCTTTATCTTTTTGAAGATCTCAAAAAATATTCAGAGCTTCACATCAAGTTTGAGTTATTGTGTGTACTTTTACAGAACCATTTTTCTCAGGTTAAAGTGCATTTCCATTTCTAGATTTCTGCTATCATAAATGGGGCTGTTTTATTTTTTAATTCTTTCTTCTATCATAAGTGAATGCTATGTTTTATTTTTAAATTCCTGCTTCTTCTATGATTATGATAATATACATTTTCTCTTGCAAGCTATTAAAATGTGGATTGCATGCACTGATTTACTTATGCTAAACACATTCCCCTCCTGGAGTTTGCACAACTAGGTATTAATATATTTTTTAACAGATTAGTGAAATTAATTTGCTAATAAATGTTGTAAGATTTTTGAATTCACAGATGTTGACCTATAATTTCCATTTTATTATGTGTTTGCCTCATTTTTGATGATAAAATTAAGTTATCAAAGGAAAATAGAAAACTATTCTGCATATCTTTATGCAATAAACTTGAAAATTTAGATAAAAGTATATACTTATCTTGCAAAATGCAAGTTACCAAAGCTGACACATGAAAACATGCAGAATATGATTAACTATGTAGCTATTAAAAATTGAATTTTTCAAAAACGTCTTCACAAAAACTCCAAGCCCAAATGTTTTATTTGATGAATTTTACCACAAATTTAAGGATAATATATCACCAATTTTATGCATTCTTTCAGTAAATAAAAGAAAAGGAAACGTTTCTAACTCTGAGGCTAATGAAAGTTAAACAAAATCTTGATAAAAAAAAAATACCAAAAAAAATTACTAAACAATATTTGTCAATGAATGAAATGCAAAAAAATACTTGCAAATATTGGCAAATCAAAGCCAGAAATATGTAAAAAGTATAACACATCATGCTAAAATAGCATTTATTCCAAAAATGCAAGAATAATTTAACAGTCAAATAGCTTACCAATTTAATTCACCATTGAATGGAATAAAAGAAAATATTACAATCTATGCAGGAAAATAATTTGACAAAATTCAATACTTAAATTTATAAGTTCTCAGAACATTGTGAAATAAAACCATTTCAACTTGAGAAAGGTTGTCTACCAAAAGAAAGCAAAAGAAAAAACTCTATAACTGCCATTATACTTATTTATGGAATATTAAATACTTTATCACTAAAACTGTAAAAAAAAAAAAAAAGGCAAGGATGCCCACTCTCACTACCTCTGTTCAACATTATTCAGGAGATCCTACACATGGTAATGAGAGAAAAAAGTAATTAAGTACAATGTCACCATGCACAGACAGCATGACTGATTACATAGAAAATCTGAAGGAATCTATGAAAAACTATGGGAACTATTAAGTAAATTTAATGAGGTAACAGAACACCTCCTAGTTAAAGGAGTGTTTAATTTTGATGAAATTCAGTTTATGCATTTTTTTGTTGATGAATCATGCTTTTGTTTTCTAAGAACACTTCAACTACATTCAAGTCAGGAAGATTTTTGTCTACTTTTTTTCCAAATTTTTTTAAAGTTTTACACTTTAAATTTAGACATATTATTAATTTTGATTTAACTTTTATACAGATTTGAGGCTCAGACTGAGATTCATATTTTTGCATGTGGATTAGCAGTTTGTTTAAAAGACTATCTTCACTGAATTTCTCATGTGTTTTTGTCAAAAATTAAATGATCAAAATTGTGTGGATATATTTCTGAACTCTCTATTCAGTTTCATTGATTTAGGTGTCTGTTCCTTCATCAATAACACACTGTGTGCATGTAAAGTGCTTTCACACTTTTAATGAATTCATTCCTCAATATTTTAAACTGGTACAATTATAGGTGAATTTGTTTCATTTTCCAATAGCTATCTAGCAGTATAAAAATACAACTTATTACTGTAAGGAAATTGTAATTTTTGAAGTTAGGTACTGATTCTTCCAACCTAATTCTTATTTTGTTTAGCTGTTTTTGCTCCTCTGCCTTTTTAAATAAAAGAGTACAGGAATGATACAATCTAACTTAGGCTTAATAGGATCATACCAGTTGTCATGTTGAGATAACTGGACAGTGGCAAGGGTTTATTAGTGTCATAGCCTATTCCTATTGTATTTATACAAACAAGAGAAGACAATGACTTAGAAGAGAAAGAAAGGTTGTATTGGGTGTAGATTGCAGTTAGAATTGAAAAGACTTGATGACAGAACAGAAGTAAGGTAGGAAAGAAATAAAGGAGTCATAGATAAGTTCTTTTCTTTCTTTTGGCCTGAAGAATTGTAAAATATGGACTTCAGTATTGATACTGTAAGCAAAGAAAATTGAAATAATTTCCAAAAACTAGTGGATAAAAATTTCAGAAAGGAATTGTTTATAACAGGAAGAAAAAAATTGACTACTTAAATATCTAACAATATCATAAGAGTTAAACATTATATGGCAAAAAATAGAAAAATAATACTTAAATACAGTATATATATTATAAAATTACATATTTACAGATTTTAATGGCCTGTAATATGTTCATAAAATCAAGTATCTTCATGAAATAAAGTTATTACTAAAAAACTCTAAAGATAATGAAAGAATCAGTCATTACCAGGGATCATAGAAAACACCCTATTCCAACAACACAAGAGCCAGTTCTACACATGGACATCCCAGATGGTCAGCATGAAAATGAGACGGATTATATTCTTTGCAGCCAAAGATGGAGAAGCTCCATATAGTCAGCAAAAACAAGACCAGGGGTTGACTGTGGCACAGATCATGAACTCTTTATTGAAAATTTTAGACTTAAATTGAAGAAGGTAAGTAAACCACTAGGCCATTCACGTATGACCTAAATCAAATCCCTTACAATTTTACAGTGGAAGTGACAAATAGATTCAAGGGATTATATCTGATAGATAGAGTGTCTGCAGAACTAGGGATGCGGGTTTGTAACATTGTACAGAGGCAGTGATAAAAACTATCCCCAAGAAAAAGAAATGGAAAAATGCAAAATAATGTCTAGGAGGCCTTATAAATAGATGAGAAAAGAAGAGAAGTGAAAGACAAAGGAGAAAAGGACAGCTATACTCATCTAAATGCACACTTTAGAAAGCCTTCTAAAGTGAACAATGCAACAAAGAAAACAATAGAAAGGGAAAGACTAGAGATCTCTTCAAGAAAATTTGAGATATCAGAGGGAAATTTTCATGCAAAGATTGGCAAAATAAAGGACAGAAACAGTATGGACTAGCAGAAGCAAAAGATATTAAGAAGAGGTGGAAAGAATACACAGAAGAACTATACAGAAAAGATCCTAATGACCCACATAACTGCAATGGTGTGAGCCCTCACCTCGAGTCAGGCAGCTTGGTGTGCAAAGTCAAGTGGGTCTTCAGAAAAACCACTGTCAACAAAGTTAGTGGAGGTGATGGAATTCCAGTTGATCTATTTCAAATCCTAACAGTTGATGCTGTGAAAGTGCTGCACTCAATATGCCAGCAAATATGGAAAACTCAGCAGTGGCCACAGGCCTGGGAAAGGCCAGTTGTCATTCCAATAACAAAGAAGGGCAATGCCAAAGAATGCTCAAACTACTGCACAATTGCACTCATTTCATATGCTAGAAAAGTAATGCACAAAATTCTCAAGACTTCAACAGTACATGAACCAAGAACATTCAGGTGTACAAGATGGATTTGGAAAAAGCAGAGGAACCAGAAGTCAAATTGCCAACAACCATCGGATCAAAGAAAAAGCAAGAGTTCCAGAAAAACATCTACTCTGCTTCACTGACGATGCTAAAGCCTTTGTGGATCACAACAAATTTTTTACAATTTGTAGAAAATTCTTCAAGAGATGGGAATACCAGACCGCCTTATCTGCCTCTTGTGAAACTTGTTTGCAGATCAAGAAGCGGCAGTTAAACCAAACATGGAATAATGGACTGGTTAAAAATTGGGAAATGAGTATGTTAAGGCTATATATTGTCACCCTGCTTATTAACTTCTATACAGAGTACATCATGTGAAATGCCAGGCTGGATGAAGCACAAGCTGGAATCAAGATTTCTGAGAGAAATATCAACAACCTCAGATATGAGGATGACATCATCCTTAGGGCCGAAAGCAAAGAGGAACCAAAGAGCCTCTTAATGAAAGTGAAAAAGGAAAGTGAAAAGGCTGGCTTAAAACTCAACATTCAAAAAACTAAAATCATGGCATCCTGTCCCATCACTTCATGGCAAATAGATGGGGAAATAATGGGAACAGTGACAGACTATTTTCTGGGGCTCCAAAATCACTGCAGATGGTGACTGCAGTCATAAAATTAAAAGACATTTGCTACATGGAAGAAAAGTTATGTCAAACCTAGATAGTGTATTAAAAAGCAAAGACATTTCTTGCCAATAATGGTCTGTATAGTCAAAGCTATGTTTTTTTCCAGTAGTTGTATATGGATGTGAGAGTTAGACCATAAAGAAGGCTTAGAGCCAAAGAACTGATGATTTCAAATTATGGTGTTGGAAAAGACTCTTGAGAGTCCCTTGGACTGCAAGGATATCAAACCAGTCAATCCTAAAGGAAATTAGTCCTGAACATTCATTGTAAGGACTGATGCTGAAGCTGAAACTCCAATACTTTGGCCACCTGATGCAAAGAGACGACTCATTGGAAAGACCCTGATGCTGTGAAAGACTGAAGGCAAGAGGAAAAGGGGATAACAGGACCAGATGGTTGGATGGCATTACAGACTGAATGGACATGAATTTGAGCAAGTTTCAGGAGATGGTGAAGGACAGGGAAGACTGGCATGGGGCAATCCATGGGGATGCAAAGAGTTGGACAAGACTGAGTGATTGAACAACAAGTAGAGAGAGAGGTATCAGTAGGCAGAGGAGAAAGAACATTTAAAGGAGTGAAACTATTCTAGGACACAAGCCATCATACAATTGTTAAAAATGTACATAGAATGTAAAGCATCGAGAGTGAATCCTAAGGAATAAAATGGACTTTGAGTAATAATGATACATCAATATAGGTTCTTTTTCTTTTTTTTTTTTTTTTTTGGTACAAATGTGCCACTCTGGTTCCAGATGTTGATAGTGGAAGATCTGTGCATGTGTGCTGATGGGAGGTTTAGGGAAATCCCTGTACTTTCTGTTCAGTTTTGCTATAAACCAGAAACTTTTCTAAAAAATAAAGTCTATTAAAATAATTTCTTATTTATGCTGATATATAAAATAAATAAGGGGAGAGTGAAAGAGCTGCCTTAAAAGTCAACAGTAAAAAGATTAAGATCATGCCACCTGATCCCACTGCTTCACCGCAATAGATGGGGAAGACGTATAAACAGTGGAAGATTTTATTTTCTTGGACTCCAAAATCGCTGCAGATATTGACTTCAGCCACAAAATCAAAAGATGTTTGCTCCTTGGAAGGAAAGCTATGACAAACCTAGAAAGCCTATTAAAAAGTAGAGACATTGCTTTTCTGACAAAGGTCTGTATAGTCAAAGTTATGTTTTTTTCCCATAGTCATATATGGATATGAGAGTTGAACCATAAAGAAAGATGAGTGCCAAAGAATTGCTTTCAAATTGTGATGCTGGAGAAGACACTTGAGAATCCTTTGGACAGCAAGGAGATCAAACCAGTTAACCCTGAAGGAAATCAACCCTGAATATTCTTTGGAAGGACTATTACTAAAGCTAAAGCTCCAATACTTTGGCCACTGATGCAAGGAGCTTACTCAATGGAAAAGACCCTAATGCTGGGAAAGACTGAGGGCAGGAGGAGAAAGGGAGACAGAAGATAAGATGGTTGGTTGGTATTATGGATGCAATGGATATGAGTTTGAGCAAATTCCAGGAAATATTGAAGGACAAGGAAGCCTGGAGTCCTGTAGTCCATGGGGTGTCAAAGAGTTGGACACCAGCAACAATAGCAACAATAAAATAAATAAACACCAAGAATATATCCATTACAGGGAATATAACCAGTAGTTTGTAATAACTAAAAATAGAATATAACCTTTTAAGATTCCAAAAAACTATGCTGCATTGTACACTTGAAACTTAAGTAATATTGTACACCAATTATACTTCAATACAAAAATAGAGTCCTGTTAAGAAATTCAAGACCCTAGAATTTCCCTTATGGCAGAAAGTGAAGAGGAACTAAAAGCCTCTTGATGAAAGTAAAAGAGGAGAGTGAAAAAGTTGGCTTAAAGCTCAACATTCAGAAAATGAAGATCATGGCATCTGGTCCCATCACTCCATGGGAAATAGATGAGGAAACAGTGGAAATAGTGTTAGACTTTATTTTTGGGGGCTCCAAAATCACTGCAGATGGTGATGGCAGCCATGAAATTAAAAGACACTTACTCCTTGGAAGAAAAGTTATTAGCAACCCAGATAGCATATTCAAAAACAGAGACATTATTTTGCCGACTAAGGTCCATCTAGTGAAGGCTATGGTTTTTCCAGTAGTCATGTATGGATGTGAGAGTTGGACAGTGAAGAAGGCTGAGCACCAAAGAATTGATGCTTTTTAACTGTGGTGTTGGAGAAGGCTCTTGAGAGTCCCTTGGACTGCAAGAAGATCCAACCAGTCCATTGTGAAGGAGATCAACCCTGGGATTTCTTGGGAAGGAATGATGCTAAAGCTGAAGCTCCAGTACTTTGGCCACCTCATGCAAAGAGTTGACTCCTTGGAAAAGACTCTGATGCTGGGAGGGATTGGGGGCAGGAGGAGAAGGAGACGACAGAGGATGAGATGGCTGGATGGCATCACGGACTCGATGGATGTGAGTCTGAGTGAACTCCGGGAGTTGGTGATGAACAGGGAGGCCTGGCGTGCTGCAATTCATGGGGTCACAAAGAGTCGGACACGACTGAGCGACTGAACTGAACTGAGCTGACTAGATTGTTCTACAACATTAGTATAAATAATATAAATATTTGATTTAAATTATTGTAAATTGTTTCTTTGGCAAGATTTATGGTCAAATACTGAAATATGAAAATCCACTGTATTACACAACTTAGTTATTCTTTCTGGTTTCATAATGATTGTATAGTTTACAACAGCGCAATTCACAACAGCCAAGACATGGAAGCAACCTAAATGTCTATTGACAGATGAATAGATAAAGAAAATGTGGTATGCTTATACAATGGAAAACTACTAAGCCATTAAAAAGAATGAAAAATGCCATGAATGCACCTAGAGATTGCCATACTAAGTGAAGTAAGTCAGACAAAGACAAGTACCATATGATATCACTTAATGTGGAATCTAAAATACAGCACAAAAGAACCTATCTACAAAAGAGAAACAGGCTCACAGACATAGAGATCAGACTTGAGGTTGTCAAGGAGGCAGGAAGGAGGCAGAAGGATGGACTGAGAATTTGGGGTTGATATATACCAACTATTACATCTAAAATGGATGAACTACAGGTCCTACTGTATGGGAACTATTTCCAATCTTTTAGGATAAATCATAATGGAAAAGAATACTTAAAAAACAACATATATATATGTGTGTACAACTAGGTCACTTTGCTGCACAAAGTGCAGCAGACTGGCACAATGTTGCAAGTCAACTATACTTCAATTTTCAGTTCAGTTCAGTTCAGTCACTCAGTCGTGTCTGACTCTTTGTGACCCCATGGACTGCAGCATGCCAGGCCTCCCTGTCCATCACCAATTCCTGGAGTTTATTGAAACTCATGTCTATTGAGTTGGTGATGCCATCCAACCATCTCATCCTCTGTCATCCCCTTCTCCTCCTGCCTTCAATCTTTCCCAGCATCAGGGTCTTTTCACATGAGTCAGCTTTTTGCATCAGGCAGCCAAAGTATTGGAGTTTCAGTTTCAACATCAGTCTAATGAACACCCAGGACTGATCTCCTTTAGGATGGACTGGTTGGATCTCCTTGCAATCCAAGGGACTCTCAAGAGTCTTCTCCAAAACCACAGTTCAAAAGCATCAATTATTTGGTGCTCAGCTTTCTTTACAGTCCAACTCTCACATCCATACATGACTACTGGAAAAACCATAGCTTTGACTAGGCAGACCTTTGTTGGCAAAGTAATGTCTCTGTTTTTTAATATGCTGTCTAGGTTGGTCATAACTTTCATTCCAAGGTGTAAGCATCTTTTAATTTCATGGCTGCAGTCACCATCTGTAGTAATTTTGGAGCCCCCCATAATAAAGTCAGCCACTGTTTAAACTGTTTCCCATCTATTTATCATGAAGTGATGGGACTGGATGCCATGATCTTAGTTTTGTGAACATTGAGCTTTAAGCCAACTTCTTCACTTTCCTCTTTCACTTTCATCAAGAGGCTCTTTAGTTCTTCACTTTCTGCCATATTTCAATTTTATAAATTGTGTATTTTACTTGCCCACATGAAAATACATTATAAATTTTAAAAGTAAAACATCAATGATCTGGTTAGTTTAATTGAATGTTTTCACTCCATTCACAGATGGTCCACAAATACAGCATTCCAAATTATTTAATGGAACTCAGCCAGATGTATTTATCCTTGAATGCTTAGTTCACCAGGATGCTGTGATAAATAAATGAGATAACGCATGTGTAACTCCTGAGCACAGTATCACATAAATGTTAGTTACATAATGATGCTGATGATGGAAATGATGACATTAATCTAGAGCAATGTTAAGTTTAATTGGGGGAAAAATCAATTGAGCACCAATTGAATTGAAGATTCCTGAGATCAGATTATAACAAAAAGCCAAAATCATACCATCTCCTTACATCCAAATCCTATCATGCAAAAGCAGAGAAACATATATGAAAAAATTAAACGTAGAGCTATATATATATAAACATTCTACATCAGCACAAATGGGAAGATAAAATATAACTATGGACTTCATTCAATCAGCAAAATCTATAATATCTTGAGAATGCTAGGAAAAATGAAATTAAGAAGGAAGAACACCCAAGTAGTTAGGCCTGGGGGAAAAGCCCTCTGTTATTTCCCTTTGATCATTTAACTAAAAAGTTTGCATCTTAATTCAGAAATACTAATTGTTTGCAACAGGTCAAGTCCAGTTCAGTTCAGTTGCTCAGTCATAACTGACTCTTTGTGACACCGTGGATTGCTGTATGCCAGGCTTCCCTGTCCATCAACAACTCCCAGAGCTTGATCAAACTCATGTCCCTCCAGTCAGTGATGCCATCCAGCCATCTCATCCTCTGTCATCCCCTTCTCCTCCTACCTTCAATCTTTCCCAGCCTCAGGGTTTTTTTTTAATGAGTCAGCCCTTCACATCAGGTGGCCAAAGTATTGGAGCTTCATCTTCAGCATCAGTCCTTCCAATGAATATTCAGGACTGATCTCCTTTAGGATGGACTGGTTGGATCTCCTTGCAGACCAAGGGACTCACTCTCAAGAGTCTTCTCCAACACCACAGTTCAAAAGCAACAGTTCTTTGGTGTTCAGCTTTCTTTATAGTCCAACTCTCACTTCCATACATGACTACTGGAAAAACCATAGCTTTGACTAGACAGACCTTTGTCAGCTAAGTAATTGTCTCTGCTTTTTAATATGCTGTCAAGTTTTGTCATAGCTTTTCTTAGAAATTGATAAATATTTAAGATCAACTTTAATAGATAATGAGACAAATGCTTTTGAGAAATTAATATTTTACTACTTTAAAGCTTCTTAAGATCTAGTAGTGCTTTTCTGCAAATGGATTTATCTAAGCAGTTTTAGGAGAAGGCACTGCACCCACTCCAGTACTCTTGCCTGGAAAATCCCATGGATGGAGGAGCCTGGTGGGCTGCAGTCCATGGGGTCGTAAAGAGTCGGACATGAATGAGCGACTTCACTTTCACTTTTCACTTTCATGCATTGGAGGAGGAAATGGCAACCTACTCTGGTGTTCTTGCCTGGAGAATCCCAGGGATGGGGGAGCCTGGTGGGCTGCCAACTATGGGGTTGCACAGAGTCGGACACGACTGAAGCGACTTAGCAGCAGCAGCAGCAGCAAGCAGTTTAAAATATGTACTTGTGTGTATGTGTGTGCACTCACACAACAGTATTACAAAGTTATCATGTTCTATTTAATTAAAAATGTATGAGTACAGTTAAAAATAGGCCATAACGTTAACAACAGAAGACTCTGATGCTGGGAAAGATTGAGAGCAGGAGGAGCAGGGGGGTGACAGATGTTGAGCAAACTCCAAGAGATAGTGAAGGAGAGGGAAGCCTGGCATGCTGCAGTTCATGGGGCCGCAAAGAGTCAGACACAACTCAGTGACTGAAAAACAACAAAAGTTAACAAGATTTTCAATTTGCTCTGGATATTTCCATTCCTTCTTGACCAAGAAGACTGAGATCAATCCTGATCAATAGATTATGATAGAACTCATGAACCCTGTAAAAATATTTAAAAGTCAAATATTTGGTATCTTTTTATTAGTCACATAAAAAAGTTAACCAGTCTTAGGTGGATTTCAGATAACTGCAGAAGTTGCTAAAATAACAAATAAATTTCCTTATGCCATTTTATATGGTGCTTTTTCACCATTTTGGCAGTCGTTCTCTGTGTAAGTAATGACAGCCTCTAATAAAATGTGCTAGAAATCTTCTAGCTCAGAAATTTAATTTTTAAAAATGTAAGAAAGGAGAAAAGAAAAGTAGGAAAGGAGAAAAGAAAAATAGGAAAAGAGAAAAGAAAAGAAGGGAGAGAGGGTGGTAGGGAGGAAAGGAAGGAAGGAAAGTAGAAACACTCTTAGCAGAGCTAAACCTGTGCCCTCAATGATCTGCGCCCTCAATGATCTGCTTACCAACTACCGAATGTGTTAGCCACTTTACTTAAGATGCTTGGGGCACAGAATTCACTAGAGATAAAGTTGACAGGATAATTACAGGAAATTGAAATCAATTGAATACTAAGTTTGAAGTCCCATTAATCCTTTAAAATGTCCAGCTACTATTGGATAAATTCATGGAGTAGTTACTACCTTATATCCAAAATGGTTTCGCTTTCATTCATAAGTGGCTCAACTTACAAAAAACAAAATTCTCTTCAAGTATATGAAAAATTCATTAACTCCAAATATTCTTTAAATATCAGAAGACTGAAATTCTTGGCTAAATTTGAAATTAAATATAATTTTTTAAATTAACATTTACATTTATAGAAGCAAACAAAAATGAAGTCACTTATGTTAAAGACAAAATGGAGATGGCAAATGCCAGCATATAAAGGAAACACCTAACTTTACAAGAATTTACAGGTCTTCTCAGAAATCAGCAGAGGGCACCAGTCAATCCCTAAACGTCAAGCCTGTTCACATAATCTCTGGACTTCTTTTTCCCTTGACTCAACTACCTGGATCCAATAATGAAGACTACTATGCAACCAACCAGCTGAAAAAAAGCCAAATGGTTCCCACATTTATTCCATAAATACCACTTACTCTATGAGGAACTCTGAACCCATTACTCCTATAGCCTCGAGTTTCCCACTAGCAGGTTGAAAGTCTTGCAATGAAGTTATCGTTCTGCTTTGTTTTATTCTGTGTGTAGAGTTTGGTTTTTGACACTGATATGTGACAACTTCCCTTGATTGGTTAGTTTTTGCCTTACCTATGTGGTAGTAATTATAGCTTAGGGAGAGAAGTGGAACATTTCTTGACATTAATGCTCATGTCTACTATGGATAGTGTTGCCACAGGAATCATTTCCTTCTTTGTTTCCATAAGAAAGGGACAATAACACTTGTCCTCCTCACAGAGGTGCTATAATATTAACTGCTGATGCTGGAGATTTCCACAGACTGAGTTTTATTAAATACCTAGCCAGATGACCGGTCTCACTAAGAAGTAAATCACAAATTTTTCATCTTGCAAATTTTGAAACTAAACTCTCTTAAAATTCTGATTGTCAATATTCTTTTACGATTTTATAGCTTTCTTCTGGCTTCAAAAAATTCAGTATATGTCAAAAGGCAATAGCTTCTCTTACAATCAAAAGGGGGTAAAAATAGTATTCTCTGGTTGAAAGGAGCCTTATGCATGCTCGTGTTGGGTTCTTCAATCTTCAGAGGAGGTCATTCATATAAATTCAGTAAAGACAGTAATGTGTGAAACTGATACTACCCTGACCCCTATCCACCTTAGAAGGCAACTCTAACATCTCAAACAGTAAAATTCAGTCCAAAAGCTACCTCTTCTGCTGCCAGATAGATAGATAGCCTATACCTGAACTCAATTTACAAAACAGGGACATCACTATATGTTAGCTGCCTTAATAGATTCAAGTTTATTTTCAGAATATACATCTACCTTCAGTAGAGAATAAAGCAATTCAAGACCAAGGGGAAAAAGTGTTGACATGTTGACAGGCCAATAAGGCAAAGAAAAGAAAGTGTCAATTAACCTACAGTGATAGACCTGCCCCCCCCCCACCCAAAAAAAAAAAAAAAGAATGGCAAATCACTTTATTCATCTTCAAATACAGTTTCTGTGGTACTATTTCTCTTCTTCCAAAAGTTCCTAGATGTGGTAGACATATTCATGCACAGCATGTTGTAGAAAACTGTCAGTAGTTCTGATACAGTCACCCCAAGGTCTAATCCTATTATATTAGATGAAAAAAGTACAAGGATGCTCATCAGACCAGCCCTTCTTAAGAGACATCAAAAAATACATAAAGTACTTTAGGTGCTTGGCCCCTAAGTGTTGCTAGAACAGTAACAGGCTGCAAACAATCTATGAGTCTAGAGATGGCAGTAAACAGGATTGCTTTTCATTTATGAGCTGTTAAGCCTGTTTTGTAAAGTAGTTCATGGTGACTGACAGGTAAAACACTGGGTCATTCACTAGTTCCTGTGTTATGTGCCAAGTGGCACAGGCCATGAAAAATGATGGCACTAGAAGAAAAATCTTACAACAAATGCTCTTCTTCTGCAGTTACCGATGGGGGAGATGAACACAGAATAGGAATGGTTCAAAGCTATAAACATCTCCAAAAGCAAAGTCTCAGACTGCCGTGACCAAAGTAAAAAACCACATACAATTTCTGGTGACAACTCAACATTGTCAATCTTATAGTATTATTTTGGGCAGTGTGGGAGGAGGGGTTGGTGGAGAGTTTGGAACCAATTTTGTCTTGAATGACACACACTCAACATTTTAACAGTCTAAATCAATGATCTTGGTTAGTGCTTATAAAGGTTCATTTTGTGTATTTTAAGTTCTGTGTTTCACCCCAGATCAGTTCAATTCAATTCAGTCTCTCAGTCATGTCCTACTCTTTGAGACCCCATGAACCAGGGCCTCACTGTCCACCACCAATTCCCAGAGCTTACCCAAACTCATGTCCATTGAGTTGGTGATGCCATCCAACCATCTCATCCTCTGTCATCCCCTATCTCCTGCCCTCAATCTTTCCCAGCATCAGGGTCTCTTCCAATGAGTTAGCTCTTCGCATCAGGTGGCCAAATTGTTGGAGTTTCAGCTTCAACATCAGTCCTTCTAATGAACACCCAGGACTGATCTCCTTTAGAATGGACTGGTTGGATCTCCTTGCAGTCCAAGGAACGCTCAAGAGTCTTCTCCAACACCACAGTTCAAAAGCATCAATTCTTCGATGCTCAGCTTTCTTTGTAGTCCAACTCTCACATCCATACATGACTACTGGAAAAACCATAGCTTTGACTAGACAGACCTTTGTTGGCAAAGTAATGTCTCTATTTTTTAATATGCTGCCTAGGTTGGTCAAACTTTCCTTCCAAGGAGTAAGCATCTTTTAATTTCATTTCACTGCAGATGGTGATTACAGCCATCTGCAGTGATTTTGGAGCCCCCCAAAATAAAGTCAGCCACTGTTTAAACTGTTTCCCATCTATTTGTCATGAAGTGATGTGACCAGATGCCATGATCTTGATTTTCTGAATGCTGAGCTTTAAGCCAAATTTTTCACTCTCCTCTTTCACTTTCATTAAGAGGCTCTTTAGTTCTTCAATTTCTGCCATAAGGATGGTGTCAAAAGAATGCATTAGAATCAGTTCTAATGTGGTGGATGAAACAAGAGCCTATTATACAGAGTGAAGTAAGTCAGAAAGAAAAACATCAATACAGTATATTAATACATATATATGGAATTTAGAAAGATGGTAATGATGACCCTATATGCAAGATAGTAAAAGAGACACAGATGTAAAGAATAGACTGCTGGACTCTGTGGGAGAAGGCGAGGGTGGGATGATTTGAGAGAATAGCATTGAAACATGTATATTATCATATGTGAAATAGATCATCAGTCCAGGTTCAATGCATGAAGCAGTGTGCTCAGGGCTGGTGCACTGGGATGACCCAGAGGGATGGGATAGGAAGGGAGGTGGGAAGGAGGGAACACATGGACACCCATGGCTGATTCACGTGAATGTATGGCAAAAACCACCACAATATTGTAAAGTAATTAGCCTACAATTAAAATAAAAATATATATATAATAAAAATCAAGTTAGACATTGGTGAAAAAAAATACATTGCCCCAAATATGTTTCATGAAAATAAGGAGATTTTTATGTGCTCTATGCTATAATCACATATACTCTGAATTCCTGGGATCAGATTGTTGATTAAGCATGGAGCACACACTCTAATTCTTCCTCCCACTCAAAATTAATTAAGATATTTGATAACATATACATAAATTAAGAGGGCTTCCCACATGACACTAGTGGTAAAGAACCCACCTACCAGTACAGGAGACATAAGAGACATGGGTTCCATCCCTGGGTCAGGAAGATCCCCTGGAGGAGGGCATGGCAACCCACTCCAGTATTCTTTCCTGGAGAATTCCATGGACAGAGGAACCTGGCAGGCTACAGTCTATAGGGTTGCAAAGATCCAGACACAACTGAAGCAACTTAGCATGCATGCATGCACATAAATTAAGAGAAATACATGTGGAGAATCTGAAAAAGACTTCACAGAAGTAACAAGTAATCTGAGTGGCTATGGAGTGTTAGGACTTGGTAGAAACCATAGTGTTTCAAGTTCCACTGTGATTCCAGAGAAGCCAAAGCCACAGGCCACTTGCATATCAGGGAGGCAGGACTGTGGAACACACACATGCAAGCAAACTGGGGCAGGAAATCACTGCTGGGACCAGCCACTAAGCTTACTATGGAGAGAAAAATCCTACAAACCAGAAACTGAAGTCTGCCTTTTAAGGGTGCTGAGGCTAAATTTATGATATACATAGAGCTTCCCTGGTAGCTCAGATGGTAAAGAATCCACCTGCAATGAGGGAAAACTGGGTTTGATTTCTGGGTTGGGAAGACTCCCTGGAGGAGGGCATGGTAATCCACTCCAGTGTTCTTGTCTAGAGAATCCCCATAGAGAGAGGAGCCTAGCAGGCTATAGTCCATGGGGTCACAAAGAGTTAGACACAATGGGTGACTAAGCACAGCACAACACCCAAGATGACAGAGTCCAAGAAAAAACAACAAGCAAAACACTACATTACCCAGAAAGGCCTCTATATCTCAGAATGAAAAACATCCCCTGTAGAGCAATTTTGAAAGAAAATAAATTCACAGAAAACAATTACAGAACATATGAGGAATATCAATTCCAAAAATGAGAATTTATACCTGAAGATTCATAGATGCACCTGAACTTTAAAGTAATTATAGTAATCTTCAAATAGATAAAATAAGGAATAGCACACATGTACCAGGAATAGGAAGTTATGCAAAAAAAAAAAAAAGAGAGAGAGAGAGAGCATAGATATAGAAAAAAATAATAAGAGCTTTAGTAAAAGTCATAGCTATTCACATAAAAAAAATGGATGGTTATGGGCAATTAGTAGATAAGACACAATTGAATGAAGAATTAGCAAATTCGGAGAAAGAATTGAGGAAATATTTCAGAATACAGCTCACACAGATAAAGAGATATCAAAATGTGAGATAGAAACAAGACACATGGAAATGGCACAGAAGTTTCAGACTCCATGTAATGGCAAGGTAGAGAGTTAACATTTAAATAAATATTGGCAGAGAAATAACAAGCCATGAAGAGCCATGAGCACTCTAATTGAAAAGCAGTAACATAAAATAAGAAGAAAATCATAGGCAGACACATTATAACAAAACTGCAGAACTCAAATATAAAAAGAAAATTCTAAAAGCCACTGAAGGAAAAATATATACAGCATGTAAAAAGTGATGGCAATTAAATGATAAACTCTTTATCAGGAGTCCCCAAGCGTCTTACCTTCTCCCAGGTTCATGACTCACTAGAAATACTCATAGGACTTACTATTAACACATAGTTATGTTCAGACCCATAGTTGTGATTTATTACATTAAAAGATGAAAACCAAGTGAGCAATGAGAAAGGCTCTTGAAGCAAAGTTAGAGGAAACCAAGAGCAGGCCTCTAAGAGTCCTGTCCCACTGAAATCACACAGTTCAGTTCAGTTCAGTTCAGTCGCTCAGTCGTATCTGACTCTTTGTGACCCCATGAATGACAGCACGCCAGACCTCCCTGTCCATCACCAACCCCCGGAATTCACTCAGACTCACATCCATTGAGTCAGTGATGCCATCCAGCCGTCTAATCCTCTGTCATCTGTTTCTCCTCCTGCCCCCAATCCCTCTCAGCCATCAGAGTCTTTTCCAATGAGTCAACTCTTCGCATGAGGTGGCCAAAGTACTGGAGTTTCAGCTTTAGCATCATTCCTTTCAAAGAACACCCAGGACTGGTCTCCTTTAGGATGGACTGGTTGGAATTCCTTGCAGTCCAAGGGACTCTCAAGAGTCTTCTCTAATACCACAGTTCAAAAGCATCAATTTTTTGGTGCTCAGCTTTCTTCACTGTCCAACTCTCACATCCATACATGACCACTGGAAAAACCATAGCCTTGACTAGATGGACCTTTGTTGGCAAAGTAATGTCTCTGCTTTTCAATATGCTATCTAGGTTGGTCATAACTTTTCTTCCAAGGAGTAAGCGTCTTTTAATTTCATGGCTGCAGTCACCATCTGCAGTGACTTTGGATCCCCCAAAATTAAAGTCTGACACTGTTTCCACTGTTTCCCCATCTATTTGCCATGAAGTGATGGGACCAGATGCCACGATCTTTGTTTTCTGAAGTGTGAGCTTTAAGCCAACTTTTTCACTCTCCTTTTTCACTTTCATCAAGAGGCTTTTTAGTTCCTTTTCACTTTCTGCCATAAGGGTGGTGTCATCTGCATATGTGAGTTTATTGATATTTCTCCCAGCAATCTTGATTCTAGCTTGTGTTTCTTCCAGCCCAGCATTTCTCACAGGATGCACTTAATTTCTCTTTAGCATACATTGTGAAAACATACATGAAGTACCATCTGCCAAGGACACGCTTTACAGAATCAGTGCCCAAGGCCTTTGTTGATTTTTGATCAGGTAGGCATCCTTTACTTAGCATCTACCAAAATTCAAAATTCCCAGAAGGAAAGCAGGTATTCAGCATAAGCTACATTTTTTGTGCAGTTTATGTACAGTGAGCCATTTTTATCAGGAAATGGTAGAAATTCCCAAATCCAAGTTCCCAGAGACCAGCTGGGATAATCTTGCAAGCAGACCTTTCTAAGGATAGCAATCCCAGGCCCTTTCTGCACAACTTCTAATTACCAGGGGCAGATACTAAAAGATGATAGAAACTAATTCTGTCTCACTGACAGTCTTCAAACTTTAGTTGTGTAAATAACTGCTTATAGATTTTGTAAAAGGATGAAATGAGAGCAGATTATTGCTGCTATAATCAGAAATCTTTCTTTCTTTCTTTCTTTCTTTTAATCTTTTTACACTCTGGATTGAGCTTATTCACACCCATGATTTTAATTTCAACTATCTGCTAAAAAATCTTCAAATTGTTATATCTAAATCATGTCTTTAATGAATTCTAGCCTACATGAATGTCCCAAAGGGCACCTCATACCCTATAAGCCAATAAATTTTTATTCCTTTGATTTAAAAGCAAAACATTTTTCCTTTACTCCATATCTACCAGTGTCATTAATCACATAATCTAGAAGCCTCTATAGAAAAATCCAAGAAAAACTGTCCAAAAAATGTTCTTAAAACTAATGAGTACATTGAGCAATGTGGTGTTTGGTCTTAGCAAGTTTGAAGTATCAAGAACACAAAAGTATTCCTATTTCTGGAGCTGGGTGTAATACTAACAAAGGAAAATTTCCATGGAATGATTAGGGAAAAAAATAGTTGAAGAGAGACCTACTAAAACCACTGTTATCCCAGTGAGAATGTGTACATGCCTAAGAAACAATATTAGAGACTTCATAATATGAGAAAAATAGCACTAAGACAGTCTTCCCCAATGCAAAAGAATGACTTTGGATTCTTTACTTTACATTAGATACAAAAATAAAGTGGACTACATATAGATGTAAATGTAAAGCTACAAAATATTTAATAGCAAGCATAGACCTAAATTATCATGACTGTTCAGTAGGCAATAGTTTCTGAAATATGACACCAAAAGGACAAGCAAACAAAGTAAAATTAATAAACTGGAATTCATCAAATTGTAAAGCTTCTTGTTTCTAAGGACACCATCAAGAAAGTGAAAAGACTATTCACAGAATAGGAGAAAATATTTGCAAATCATATATTTGATAAGATATATACATATATATAATAAATCAATAACTTTTACAACTCAATAATAAGAAACAAATAGCCCAATGTTAAAAATACACAAAGGATCTGAATAGACATTTGTCTAAAGAAGATATGTAAATGGCCAATGAGGACTTGAAAAGATGTTCATCATTTGCCCTCTGGAAAATGTACATCAACATAATGGAATATTATTTGACAATAGAAAGAATTAATTAACTGATATGAACTACAAAATAAACCTTGAAAGCATTATGCTGAGTGAAAGAATCCAGTCACAAAAGACTATACATCATGATTTTATTCATATTAAATGTCCCGATTAGGCAAATGTATAGAGACAAAAAGTAGGTTAGAGGCTGTCTAGTTCTGGGAAGTTCAGGAGAAATGGGGTAAATGGTGACTGCTAAAGGGTAGGGGTTTTCTTTTTGGTATTATGAATATGTTCTAAAATTGTGTAGATAGTTTCATAATTCTGAGAATATAACAAAAAGCATTAAATTGTACATCTTAAACAAGTGAATTTCTTCTTTCTGAATTACAATTTAATAAAGTTAGTACCTCACCGAAAAATGATTTGAACAAATATTTGCCAAAGATACATAGATGGGGAAATAAACAGAGGAAAAAAATGTTCAGTATCATTTAGTGTTTGAAAAATGCAAACTAAAACCACAGCAAAATACCTATTAGAAAGGCAAAAAAACAATATCAAATCTTGGCAAGGATGCAGAAAAATAGGAAATTTAATTTATGTGTGAAACCACATGGTATAGCCACTTTAGAAGATAGCTTGCAATCTTTTATAGAATTAGACATACACTAACATATGGCCCAGGTCCACACTGCCCACACTCCTGGATACTTACCCAAGTGAATGAAAAACTTAGGTTCACACATAAGTCCAGATATGAATGTTTCTAGAAACTTTATTAATAATCATCAAAAATTTTATGCTATGGTATGAATGTTTATGTTCAGTCTCACCAAAATCCATATTTTAAAATCCTGATGCCCACTGCAGTGGTATTAGGAGGCGGGACCTTTAGAGGTAAATTAGGTTATGAGAGTAAAATTCTCACAATTAGGGTTAGTACACTTATAGACTGCCCTGGACTTTCCTGGTGGCTCAGATGGTTAAGCGTCTGTCTACAATGTGGGAGACATGGGTTCAATCCCTGGGTTGGGAAGATTCCCTGGAGCAGGAAATGGCAACCCACTCCAGTACTCTTGCCTAGAAAATCCCATGGACAGAGGAGCCTGGTGTCCACAGGGTCACAAAGAGTTGGACGCAACTGAGCGACTTCACTTTCTACTTTTCTTTCTTTCTACACTTATAGATAGAAGAGGCCCTAGAGAGAACACTCACCCTTTCTACCATGTGAGTGACAAGAAGTCTGACTTAGAAGACTCCCCTCACCCAACCATGCTGACTCTCTCATCACAGATTTCCAAGTTCCAGAACTGTACAAAATGATTCTTTATTGTTATTAGCCACCCGGTATGTAGTATTTTGTTAGAGGAGCCTGAACACACTAAGTCACTGAACATAACAACAACAATAAATCCTTCAATAGGTGACTAGCTAAATGACCTATATTATATGTATAGTACTACTCAGTAGTACTGCTGAGTAATTTTTACAAATGGAACAAGCTACTGCTTCTTTCAATAACATAGATGAATCTTCAATACATTATTCTAAATAAGGCCAAGGTCCAAAGTTTACATATTATATAATTCCGTTTACATGGTATTATTAAAAAAAGAAAAAGAAAAATACAATGTTAGAGCTGGAAAAAGATCAGTGCTTGCAAGGGTGAGGATGGGGAAAGTATTGAGTACAATGGGACCTCACACTGTAGTTTTATTTACGATAGGTTTTCTCTGTAAGGTGCTGTGCTGTGCTGTGCTGTGCTTAGTTGCTCAGTCATGTCCAACTCTTTGGGACCCCATGGACTATAGCCTGCCAGGTGTATCTGTCCATGGGGATTTACAGGCAAGAATACTGGATCCAGTTGCCATGCCCTCCTCCAGGGGAATCTTCCCAACCCAGGGATCAAACCCAGGTCTCCTGCATTGCAGGCAGATTCTTTACCATCTGAGTCACCAGGGAAGCCCAAGAATACAGGAGTGGGTAGCCTATCCATTCTCCAGGGGAACTTCTGATCCAGGAATCAAACTGGGGTCTCCTGCATTTCTGTATGGTACTGAATAGGAAAACATATGACTATGCATTTGTTAAAATCCATAGAACTGTAATCTATACTGTATTAAAATATAAATAAAATCAACTAGAACTCTGCATGGATCTCAGGATAGAAAACAAACAGTACCAAATGAGAATAACTGTATTACAATTTATGAATTAACTTTAGTGAAGAAAATGGGGGAAAGGGGGACATTATGCAAGTAACTTTTAGAAAATGCCATTTGACTTAAAACTGTAAGTACAAAGACAAAAAAGAAGTTTACACAAACACTGCACTCTAATTAATAAATTTGATCCTCATATGGGTTAGCATGGGTTAGTACAGGTTAGCAATTTTGAAACTAATTTATATATGTGCTCAGGTTCAGCACAAAGGTAAATAAATTACAGATGATATGATCAAAGTTTCTTACTGTCAGAGAAAGACAATATAAATAAGTCAAAAAGTTAGTCAGATAAGTCAAACTGTTAGTTTGAAATCTGTAGTTCTAGATTAGTCAGTGATATCAGTATCAACTCATGTACATTTTAAAACACATAGAGATAGCTAGACACATAAGTGCATATAGATACATGTACACTTATAATTTAGTATATTTTTCCTAGCTCTAGGTACGGAGAGGACCTAGAAGAAGTAACACCCCAGGAGGAATGAGAAATCAGATCTTGGTTTCTAAATACTATTCTCCAATAAAAGTTAATCAGGGTTCCTTGGAGAAATTTGATTATAAGATTGTGGTAATGAAAATACAAGATTAGATTGAAGATTCTTTAGCAAGTGTCAAAAAGAAAGGAGATGCCTTTAAAAAAAAAAGCTATATTTAGCATTATCACGCTTAAATATTGTGTTTCTAATCCAAACTGTTCCCTACATAGCCATCTCACTCTTGTGTTTCAGGCCTCCAAGGAAAAGAGAAACTGCATTACCCCTTCTCAGAAGACCCATCATTAGAGGTGTATCCTCTTCTTTTCTTCCTTTTAAAGATGCCAGCTTTCAATCAGCCTCAGCTTTCAAAACTAAACAAAATCTCATATCCCAAAGCAATATTACCATCGCAAACCACAAATGAATCTTAACCTAAATCTATATAACATTCTTAGACATTACTTTTCCTGGAAATTAAGCGATATGTGATGTATACCAGTTGCTCTTTAGTTAATGTACATGAATTTGATGCTTCTCCTTGACAGCAAAACAGCAGTTTTGTTTGGTTTTCCTGATGGTTTTATCTGAGACATAGTCAATTAAGTATGTATCTTCTCTGTCTAGCTCATTGAATCTGTCTCAGTTCATAAAATCATAACAGTGCTGCAAGTTCTGGTTTTAGGGTCAGCTAAGAGTCAGACGTGACTGAGCGACTTTCCTTTCAGTTTTCACTTTCCACTTTCATGCATTGGAGAAGGAAATGGCAACCCTCTCCAGTGTTCTTGCCTGGAGAATCCCAAGGATGTGGGACCCTGGTGGGCTGCCGGTCTATGGGGTCACACAGAGTCGGACAAGACTGAAGTGAATTAGCAGCAGCAGCAAGCTAACTGGGCAGCTTTATAGAAGCCATTAACTCTTCTGGGATTCAGAGGTCTCCTCTGCAAAATTAGAGCATCAGAATAGATTTCTACCATCCCTAAGATCTAGAAGGTTGTGTATTGTTATCATTTTTATCATGTAAGTTAGGACTGACATTTTATCAGGTCCTTGAATAAGAGTAAATCTGCCTTCTATTTTGGACCTATAGATATTACACTGGTTATGCTTTGTCGATTTTCAACCCAGGGCTTTTACTTCAAACTTCTCTGAAGGGAATTTACTGTTTAATTGCTAAGAGTACATGCAATTCCTTAGCTCAAAGTTTGCCAAAAGGTATCTGAAGCAGCTTCATTAATACATCCACTAAACCTCTATCATGATTGCAAGAACTGATCTCTCTTAATTGCTTATCCAAAGCATTGTGATCTACGTGTTTCCTTCTATGGTTGTAAATTCCATTTATAACTTATTTGAAAGAGTGCTGAAAGCATTAAATGAGGGGGAAGTTGTGAAATGTACAGTATATCTGAATATAGTAATAGTCAGCTAATTAGAAAGAACTCTTTAATGAATTTTCTAAATTCTGTGAAACTGCTTTGATTCATGGTCTTCCATATATCTTATTAATATAGAAGCCTGGTGAAATCAACTAAATGTCAGAGGTATTATGTCTGATACTTCTTTATAGTCATACCCTATGACTATTCACTGGTCTTCCCTGAAGATATTCTGGCTTTCTATATTATAAGGCACCTTATTTAAAAATCAAAATCTGTCTCTTATTGGACAAAATATGTGAACTAGCTATTTTTAAACACTGGAAAAGAGGTAATTTAGGACTGTGATAACTGCAAAATAGAAAAACAATTGAGGGTATCGCTACAATTATCCCAACATTCTGCCTAGCACATGGTGCTGGGATGGGAAACCCAAGCAGAATATAGCAATCTTAATAAATTGAAAGGACAGATTGGTGTTTGTGGGATCAGATGAAGCTGCGTTTTTCAAGGCAAGAATACTAAAGAGAAGGATGCTACTCAGAGGAAGAGCTCCAGAAATATGTAAGAGTTGCTTCATAAGTCTTTGGCTAAAGTTGCACATGCATAAGGTGAGAATTCAAGATGTTGCACAAAGGAGATCTTCTGGAAATACTTGGAGCTACAAGCTGAATAATTGCCAGAGCTCACACAAAACTGGAAGACTTGCAAATTTCAACCAACCAAAGTGGAAAAATCTTTTTAAACACTCAGGACATTCACTGGAAACCTTCAGAGAGCTTAAACCATAGTAGCAGGACTAAAATTTCCCTAGAATAAAGGTTATTACAGACTTCTTCTAAGAAAGAAATGAGACTCAAAAGAATTGAGCTAATGTGAAATAATATAACTATCTGCCAAAACAAAACTAAATATAGATTAAATTATCTCCGCAAGGTATCCCACAATGCCCAACAGCCAATTAAAAATTACTAGATATGCAAAGAAGCTGTATTCACTCAAAATTGGGAGGTCGGGGGTCATAGTTAAAGAAACAGACTTATAACGATGTTCAAAATGTTTAAAGGAAATCATAAACATTTGGGAACACATGTACACCCGTGGTGGATTCATGTCAATGTATGGCAAAACCAATACAGTATTGTAAAGTAAAATAAAGTAAAAATAAAAATTTAAAATAAATAAATAAATAAAATAAACATCATGAGAAAATATAGAAAATGTTTTAAAAGCAAAGGAATTTCTAGAACTTAAAAATAAAATATACAAATAGAAGATTCATTGTGTGGAATGAATAGCAGATTAGATACTATAAGAGAATAGACCCAGGAACTGGATATCATAGCAATAGAAATCAAATAGGCTGAAGCACGGAAAGAAAATGCTAAGACCAAGAAATGTGAATAAAGTAAGGTAAGTTGTAAGAAAAAATCAAATGTACTAACATAGGTATAGAGTCCAAGAAAGAAAATGGTAGAAAAATATTTGAAGTCATGATGAAAAATTCCAAATTTGAGGAGAACAATAAACTTAAAAAATCCAAGAAGCTTAATCAATTTAAAAATGTAACACCCCCCCCCCAAAAAAAGAAAACACATCCTAATAAATAGTTGACAGCCAGGTATGCTGCTAAGTCGCTTCAGTCATGTCTGACTCTGTGCGACCCCATAGACAGCAGTCCACCAGGCTCCCCTGTCCCTGCAATTCTCCAGGCAAGAACACTGGAGTGGGTTGCCATTTCCTTCTCCAATGCCTGAGAGTGAAAAGTGAAAGTGAAGTTGCTCAGTCGTGTCCGACTCTTTAAGACCTCATGGACTGCAACCTACCAGGCTCCTCCATCCATGGGATTTTCCAGGCAAGAGTACTGGAGTGGGTTGCCATTGCCTTCTCCAGACAGCCAGGTATAAAGTGAAAATATTGAAAGCATCCAGAGAAAAAAATTATGTTATACAAAGGGCAACAAATAAAATAATTATAATTGAGTTATTTCCTGAATCAATGGAAGCCATATGATACTAAAATGACCTTTTAATCTGGAAAGAAAAAAAGGCCAATAATGTACATTTTTCCATTTTTATGAGATGCTCAAAGAAATCTAATGTATATTAATAGAAAACAGATAGATGGTCAATTGAAACCTGGCAGAGATGATTCAGACTGGAAAGAAAGAGAGGGAGCTTTCTGGGGTGATGGAAATAATATTGTAATACGAAACAAATGACAGTTGAAATAGTGTATTTTATTAGATAGATAGATAACAATAAATTGATTTAAAAACAGAAAAATATAAAAAATGCTTGGAGAAATCCCTCACTGGATGTAAAAAAATGTACCCATACAAAGTTATATATAAACCAAATTAAAATAAATAACAGTCTAAATGTATGAAAAGGTTACTGATTAAATAATTTGCAAAGTGTTATGTATAAAATTGTATAAACTTAATGCACCAGAGAGGGACTACTCTGCTGGTCCAATGGTTAAGAATCTGGCTTCCAATCCAGGGGTCACAGTTTGATCCCTGGTCAGGGAACTAAGATCCCACATGCAACCTGGCAATTAAGCCTGAGGGCCGCAACTGCTGAGCCCAAGCAGCACAACCAGAGAAGCCTGCACATCACAATGAGGAGCCTATGTGCTGCAACAAAGACCCAGCACAGCCAAAATAGATAAATAAATAAATGAAAATAGAATTTAATGCACAAGAGAATTATAGAAAGGCAGAATACTCAGCACTTTCTTTCCTCAGCAAAACCATAATTCAACTGATGAAAAAAAGAACCATTTAAAGCCTGAAAATTCATTCTGAGAGCATATAGTAATGGAGAAATATTCATTTAGGAAAATTTATTCAATTTTGGTAAGAACATCTAGAATCTGTGGCATTTGAGCTATGACTCATTTCCTAACCTGCCCCCCCAAAACTCTGTGTATGAAAGCTCTTCCCTGGGAACTCTACTCCAGGTAACTTTGGCCAAGAAGATAGGCTTGCTCTCCCCCAGATTCCCCGTATAGAATTACAGTTTTCCCCAGGAGGGGCTGACTGTCTGCGTTTCTCATACCGTTCAGTCCTGTGTTATAGAAACTATTTCAGGCAGATACAGCTATGAGGAGCAGGGTTCTCTTTCTTCGCCTAGCTCTCCTGTAGGGGAGAAGTTCTATTTCTGGTGCAATAATCTGAAAATACTGTGCTCTATATCATCTCTAGTCAGTAATAATTTAAAGAGATAAAAATGATATGATATTCAAAATGTAACTTATTTTTGTCAAAAACTATGAAGTATTAATATTACTATTCATGTATGTTTTAAAAAATTATTTTCTTCTTAAATATACAAAATATTTAAAGTAGAAGCAAAAGCCCAAAAGATAATTTATTTCATAATTTCATTTCTAAATTATATATAAAGTTGAAATTTTAAATAATATTTTGAAAGCTTACTAAAAATTAAGTATGTTTTAAATAAATCTGAAATTCTAACATTCAATGTCCATTTTGTGGTCAATGTGAAGTCATTTAGGGTAATAGGTGCTTCTTGTGAGTACTGAATTCATATTCAAAATGACAGAGCTGATCAAATGTTCCTTAATAAAGTTTTTGTGTATGTCCGTGATATTTTGATCCCTCTAAAGATTTGTCCCTCTTGCCTGTGTCTAAGGGCAATAGTAAATGATTAAGTGAGTAGGTCAGTGTATCAGTCTTCAATTGCCACTGTAATCAATTATCAGAAACTAGCAATGGTACAAATTTATTATCTTACAGTTCTGTAGGCTAGACGTCTGACACTGGTATTACTGAACTATAGTCAAGGTGTTTCCAGAGCTGCATTCCTTGTGGAGTCTCTAGGGGAAAATTGTTTCCTTGCTTTTCCCAATTTATAGAGGCTGCCCACATTTCTTGGCTCTTGTTCCTCTTCCTGCATCTTCCACAGCCAGCAGCATAGAATCTTTTGACCCTGTTTCTGTCACTACAACTCTTTTCTGATCTTTATTGCTTTCCCCTTGCATTTTAAAGTAACACTGTAATTACACTGTTGTAGTGTTAGTCTAGAGTTCTCTTCAAGAAAATTGGAAATATCAAAGGAACATTTATCCTAAGATGGGCACAATAAAGGACAGAGATGGTAAAGATATAATAAAAGCAGAAGAGATTAGAAGAGATGAAAAGAATACACAGAAGAACTGTACAAAAAAGATCTTAATGACCCAGATAACTGGTGAGTGTGGTCACTCACCCAGAGTCAGACATTCTGGAGTGTAATGTCAAATAGGCCTTAGGAAGCCCTGCTGTCAATAAAGTTAGTGGAGGGGATGGAATTCCAGCAGAGCTATTTAAAATCGTAAAAGATGGAAGGGAAATAGATGATGGCGGAGGAATAGGATAGGGAGACCACTTTCTCCCCCACAAATTCATCTAAAGAATGTTTAAACGCTGAGTAAATTCCACAAAACAACTTCTGAATGCTGGCAGAGGGCACCCAGAAAAGCAGCCCATTGTCTTCGAAAGGAGGTAGGAAAAAATATAAAAGACACAAAGAGAGACAAAAGAGGTAGGGACGGAGCTCCATCCAGGGAAGGAAGTCTTAAAAAGAGAGGTTTCCAAAGACCAGGAAACACTCTCACTACCGAGTCTGTGGCGAGCCTTGAAACCTCAGTAGGGAACATAACTGGGAGGAAAAATAAATAAATAATTAAGACCCACAGATTACGTGCCCAACAGTCACTCCCCCAGTGGAGAAGCAACACAAACACCTGCATCCACCACTAGCAAGCAGGGGCTGGGCAGGGAGGAGCGGGCTGCATTGCTTAGAGTAAGGACCGGGCCTGAATGCCCCAAGGGCAATCTGAGGGAACTAACTTGGGCTAGCAAACCAGACTGTGGGATAGCTACCATGCAAAAAGCCTTAACCTAAGACACCATCAGGTCCACTCACAGAACAAAGGACTGAACAGAGATAGCCAGCTGCAGAGCTGCCTGGTGATAGGCAGCCAGAGCCAAAAGGGGGCAATCGCAGCCCTAGAGAGGCATTATCTACCAAACTGCAAGCAGGCTTCTTTGCTAACTAAGACTTCTTGGGGTTCTGGATGGTCAACATCCACCTGAGAAGGCATGCCGGTAGTACACCCAGAAAACCGAGCAGCAGGGACCGGGGAGGCGATACGTTGCAGTGACTGCACTCACCAAACACCTCATCAGCTGAGCTGCTCGGACCTGGGAAGGGCACATAACGCAGGACCAACCAAGTCTGCACCTCTGAGGACTATCCAAGTGCCTGAATCTGAATGGCTTAGACCTGGGAGGTGCAGGCAGTCCAGGGCTAGCCTCAGACGGTTCCTAGCGGAGCAACCTAGAGCCTGAGCAGTGTGGGCAGGAAAGGCACACACGCCGTAAGCAGGGGCAGGCCCAGGCTGAGACACTGCGAGCACATGCCAGTGTTATTTGTTTGCAGCATCCCTCCCTCCCCACAGCGCCACTGAACAAGTGAGCCTAAAAACAGTGTTCAGCACCACCCCTCTTGTGTCAGGGTGGAAATCAGACACTGAAGAGACCAGCAAACAGAAGAAGCTAAAACAGAGGGAATCGTCTTGGAAGTGACAAGTGCAATACATTAAAACCCTGTAGTTAGTAATGACTCCATAAGAGGGGCCTATAGATCTTGAGAAATATAAGCCAGACCAAGGAACTAGCCAAAGATGAACTGACCCAAAACTGCCCACAACAAACCAGAGAAAGTCTTAGATATATTTTTACTATTTTTACAATAATTTTTTAAAATATTTTTTTTAATTTTTAAGTCCTCTATTACTCCTTTAGTTTTCATTTTTATAACCTACTATTACTTTGCAAAAAAGAAAAAAAGAGAGAGACCCTATTTTTTAAAGCAAACTTCATATATATATATTTTATATAATTTTTGTGACTTTGGTTTTTTTTTTCTTTCTTTCTTTTTTTCTGTTCTTTAGTATTATATTTTTGAAAATCCAACCTCTTCTCTAGATTTTTAATCTTTGCTTTTGGGTATTTGTTATCAATTTTGTACATTTAAGAACCCAATCTTCAGTACCCATTTTTACTTGGGAGGGAGATTACTGGCTTGACTGCTCTCTACCCCCTTGGACTCTACTTTTTCTTCACCAGGTCACCTCTATCTCCTCCCTCCCCTTTCTCTTCTCTACCCAACTATGTGAATCTTTTTGTGTGTTCCAGACAGCGGGGAACACTTAGGAAACTGATAACAGGCTGGTTCTGTTTCTCTCCTTTTGATTCCCGCCCTCCCCTCCCCCTTTATCCTCCTGGCCACCTCTGTCTCCTTCCTCCCTCTTTTCTTCTCTGTATAACTCCATGAACATCTCTGAGTGGTCCAGATTGTGGAGCGCACATAAGGAAGTGATTACTGGCTAGCTTGCTCTCTCCTCTTTTGATTTTACCTCATCTCACTCGGGTCACCTCTAACACCCTCCTCCCTTTTCTCTTCTGCATGTAACTCTGTGAACCTCTATGGGTGTCCCTCACTGTGGAGAAACTCTTCATCTTTAACCTAGATATTTTATCAACGGTGCTGTATAGATGGAGAAGTCTTGAGGCTACTGTAAAAATAAGACTGAAAACCAGAAGCAGGAAGCTTAAGTACAAATCCTGAGAACACCAGAGAACTCATGACTCCAGGGAACATTAATCGATAGGAGCTCATCAAACACCTCCATACCTACACTGAAACCAAGCACCACCCAAGGGCCAACAAGTTCCAGAACAAGACATACCATGCAAATTCTCCAGCAACACAAGAATATAGCCCTGATCTTCAAAATACAGGCTGCCCAAAGACACTCCAAACCTACTGACATCTCATAACTCATTACTGAACACTTCATTGCACTCCAGAGAGAAGAAATACAGCTCCACCCACCAGAACACCAACACAAGCTTCCCAAACCAGGAAACCTTGATGAGCCACCAGTACAACCCCACCACAGTGAGGTAACTCCACGATAAATAGAACTCCACAAACTGCCAGAATATAGAAAGGCCACCCCAAACACAGCAATATAAACAGGATGAAGAGACGGAGGACTACCCAGCAGGTAAAGGAACAGGATAAATGCCCACCAAACCAAACAAAAGATGAAGAGATAGGGAATCTACCTGATAAATAATTCCAAATAATGATAGTGAAAATGATCCAAAGTCTTGAAATCAAAATGGAATCACAGATAAATAGCTGGGAGACAAGGATTGAGAAGATGCAAGAAAGGTTTAACAAGGTCCTAGAAGAAATAAAAAAGAGTCAATATATAATGAATAATGCAATAAATGAGATCAAAAACACTTGGAGGGAACAAATAGTAGTATAATGGAGGTAGAAGATAGGATTAGTGAATTAGAAGATAGAATAGTAGAAATAAATGAATCAGAGAGGAAAAAAAAAAAACGAATTAAAAGAAATGAAGACAATCTCAGAGACCTCCAGGACCATGTTAAACATCCAGACATTTGAATCCTAGGAGTCCCAGAAGAAGAAAACAAAAAGAAAGACCATGAGAAAATACTTGAGGAGATAATAGTTGAAAACTTCCCTAAAATGGGGAAGGAAATAATCACCCAAGTCCAAGAAACCCAGAGAGTCCCAAACAGGATAGACCCAAGGCAAAACACCCCAAGATACATATTAATCAAATTAACAAAGATCAAACACAAAGAACAAATATTAAAAGCAGCAAGGGAAAAACAACAAATAGCACACAAGGGGATTCCCATAAAGATAAGAGCTGATCTTTCAATAGCAACTCTTCAGGCCAGGAGGAAATGGCAGGACATACTTATAGTGATGAAAGAAAATAACCTACAGCCAAGATTACTGTACCCAGCAAGGATCTCATGCAAATATGAAGGAGAAATCAAAAGCTTTACAGACAAGCAAAAGCTGAGAGAATCAAGCACCACCAAACCAGCTCTCCAACAAATACTAAAGGATCTTCTCTAGACAGGAAATACAACAAGGGTGTATAAACTATATCCCAAAACAATAAAGTAAATGGGAATGGGATCATACTTATCAATAATTACCTCAAACGTAAATGGGTTGAATGCCTCAACCAAAAGACAAAGCCTGGATGAATGGATAAAAAAACAAGACCCCTATATATGTTCTCTACAAGAGCCCCACCTCAAAACAGGGGACACATACATACTGAAAAGGAAGGGCTGGAAAAAGATATTCCATGCAGATAGAGACCAAAAGAAAGCAGGAGTAGCAATACTCATATCAGATAAAATAGACTTTAAAACAAAGGCTGTGAAAAGAGAAAAAGAAGGACACTACATAATGATCAAAGGATCAATCCAAGAAGAAGATATAACAGTTATAAATATATAGGCACCCAATATAGGAGCACCACAATATGTAAGACAAATGCTAACAAGTATGAAAGGGGAAATTAACAGTAACATAATAATAGTGGGAGACTTTAATACCCCACTCACACCTACGCACTGGTCAATTAAACAGAAAATTAACAAGGAAACACAAACTTTAAATGACACAATAGACCAGTTAGACATAATTGGTATCTATAAGACATTTCACCTCAAAACAATAAATTTCTCCTTTTTCTCAAGTACACATGGAACCTTCTCCAGGATAGATCACATCCTGGGCCATAAATCTAACCTTGGTAAATTCAAAAAAATTGAAATCATTCCAAGCATCTTTTCTGACCACAATGCAGAAAGATTAGATCTCAATTACAGGAGAAAAACTATTAAAAATTCCAACATATGGAGGCTGAACAACACGCTGCTGAATAACCAACAAATCACAGAAAAAATCAAAAAAGAAATCAAGATATGCATAGAAATGAATGAAAATGAAAACACAACAACCCAAAAGCTGTGGGGCACTGTAAAAGCAGTGCTAAGGGGAAGGTTCATAACAATACAGGCATACCTCAAGAAACAAGAAAAAAGTCAAATAAACAACCTAATTCTACACCTAAAGCAACTAGAAAATGAAAACTTGAAGAACCCCAGGGTTAGTAGAAGGAAAGAATTCTTAAAAATTAGGGCAGAAATAAATGCAAAAGAAGCAAAAGAGACCATAGCAAAAATCAACACAGCCAAAAGCTGGTTCTTTGAAAGGATAAATAAAATTGACAAACCATTAGCCAGACTCATCAAGAAACAAAGGGAGAAGAATCAAATCAATAAAATTAGAAATGAAAACAGAGAGATCACAACAGACAACACAGAAATACAAAGGATCATAAGAGACTACTATCAGCAATTATATGCCAATAAAATGGACAACGTGGAAGAAATGGACAAATTCTTAGAAAAGTACAACTTTCCAAAACTGAACCAGGAAGAAATAGAAAATCTTAACAGACCCATTATAAGCACAGAAATTGAAACTGTAATCAGAAATCTTCCAGCAAACAAAAGCCCAAGTCCAGATGGCTTCACAGCTGAATTCTACCAAAAATTTAGAGAAGAGCTAACACCTATCCTACTCAAACGCTTCCAGAAAATTTCAGAGGAAGGTAAACTTCCAAACTCACTCTATGAGGCCACCATCACCCTACTACCAAAACCTGACAAAGATGCCACCAAAAAAAGAAAAAAAAAACCTACAGGCCAATATCACTGATGAATATAGATGCAAAAATCCTTAACAAAATTCTAGCAATCAGAATCCAACAACACATTAAAAAGATCATACACCATGACCAAGTGGGCTTTATCCCAGGCATGCAAAGATTCTTCAATATCTTCAAATTAATCAATGTAATACACCACATTAACAAATTGAAAAATAAAGCCATATGATTATCTCAATAGATGCAGAGAAAGCCTTTGACAAAATTTAACATCGATTTATGATAAAAACTCTCCAGTAGGCAGGACTAGAAGGAACATACCTTAACATAATAAAAGCTAGAAATGGCAAAACCACAGCAAACATTATCCTCAATGGTGAACAATTGAAAGCATTTCCCCTAAAGTCAGGAACAAGACAAGGGTGCCCACTCTCACCACTACTATTCAACACAGTTTTGGAAGTTTTGGCCACAGCAATCAGAGCAGAAAAAGAAATAAAAGGAATCCAAATTGGAAAAGAAGAAGTAAAACTCTCACTGTTTGCAGATGACATGATCCTCTACATAGAAAACCCTAAAGATTCCACCAGAAAATTACTAGAACTAATCAATGAATATAGTAAAGTTGCAGGATATAAAATCAGCACACAGAAATCCCTTGCATTCCTATACACTAATAATGAGAAAATATAAAGAAATATTAAGGAAACAATTCCATTCACCATTGCAACAAAAAGAATAAAATACTTAGGAATATATCTACCTAAAGAAACTAAAGACCTATATATAGAAAACTATAAAACACTGGTGAAAGAAGTCAAAGAGGACACTAATAGATGGAGAAATATACCATGTTCATGGATAGGAAGAATCAATATAGTGAAAATGAGAATACTACCAAAGCAATCTATAGATTCAAGGCAATCCTTATCAAGCTTCCAACGGTATTTTTCACAGAGTTAAAACAAATAATTTGACAATTTGTATGGAAATACAAAAACTCTCGAATAGCCAAAGCAATCTTGAGAAAGAAGAAAGGAACTGGAGGAATCAACCTGCCTAACATCAGGCTCTACTCCAAAGCCACAGTCATCAAGACAGTATGGTACTGGCTGCTGCTGCTGCTGAGTCGCTTCAGTCGTGTCCGACTCTGTGCGACCCCATAGACGGCAGCCCACCAGGCTCCCCCATCCCTGGGATTCTCCAGGCAAGAACACTGGAGTGGGTTGCCATTTCCTTCTCCAATTCATAAAAGTGCAAAGTGAAAGTGAAGTCACTCAGTCGTGTCCAACACCTAGTGACCCCATGGACTGCAGCCCACCAGGCTCCTCCGCCCATGGGATTTTCCAGGCAAGAGTACTGGAGTGGGGTGCCATTGCAAAGACAGAAATATACACCAATAGAACAAAATAGAAAGCCCAGAGATAAATCCAGGCACCTATGGACACCTTATCTTTGACAAAGGAGGCAAGACTATACAATGGGGAAAAGACTATCTCTTTAACAAGTGGTGCTGGGAAAACTGGTCAACCACTTGTAAAAGAATGAAACTAGAACACTTTCTAATACCATACACAAAAATAAACTCAAAATTGGTTAAAGATCTAAACGTAGGACCAGAAACTATAAAACTCCTAGAGGAGAACATAGGCAAAACACTCTCCAACATAAATCACAGCAGGATCCTCTATGACCCACCTCCCAGAGTATTGGAAATAAAAGCAAAAACAAAGAAATGGGACCTAATTAAAATTAAAAGCTTCTGCACAAAAAAGGAAACTATAAGCAAGGTGAAAAGACAGCCTTCAGAATGGGAGAAAATAATAGCAAATGAAGAAACTGACAAAGGACTAATCTCAAAAATATACAAGCAACTCCTGCAGCTCAATTCCAGAAAAATAAACGACCCAATCAAAAAATGGGCCAAAGAACTAAACAGACATTTCTCCAAAGAAGACATACAGATGGCTAACAAACACATGAAAAGATGCTCAACATCACTCATTATCAGAGAAATGCAAATCAAAACCACAATGAGGTACCATTTCAGGCCAGTCAGAATGGCTGCTATCCAAAAGTCTACAAGCAATAAATGCTGGAGAGGGTGTGGAGAAAAGGGGACCCTCTTACACTGTTGATGGAGAAGCTCTATACAGTCAACAAAAACAAGACCAGGAGATGACTGTGGCTCAGATCATGAACTCCTTATTACCAAAATCAGACTCAAATTGAAGAAAGTAGGGAAAACCGCAAGACCATTCAGGTATGACCTAAATCAAATCCCTTATGATTATACAGTGGAAGGAAGAAATAGATTTAAGGGCCTAGATCTGATAGATAGAGTGCCTGCTGAACTATGGACTGATGTTCATGACACTGTACAGGAGACAGGGATCAAGACCATCCCCATGGAGAAGAAATGCAAAAAAGCAAAATGGCTGTCTGAGGAGCCCTTACAAATAGCAGTGAAAAGAAGAGAGGTGAAAAGCCAAGGAGAAAAGGAAATATATAAGTATCTGAATGCAGAGTTCCAGAGAATAGCAAGAAGAGATAAGAAAGCCTTCTTCAGCGATCAATGCAAAGAAATAGAGGAAAACAACAGAATGGGAAAGACTAGAGATCTCTTCAAGAAAATTAGAGATACCAAGGGAACATTTCATGCAAAGATGGGCTCGATAAAGGACAGAAATGGTATGGACCTAACAGAAGCAGAGGATATTAAGAAGAGGTGGCAAGAATACATGGAAGAACTGTACAAAAAAGATCTTCACGACCAAGATAATCATGATGGTGTGATCACTCATCTAGAGCCAGACATCCTAGAATGTGAAGTCAAGTGGACCTTAGAAAGCATCATGACGAACAAAGCTAGTGGAGGTGATGGAATTCCAGTGGAGCTATTACAAATCCTGAAAGATGATGCTGTGAAAGTGCTGCACTCAATATGCCAGCAAATTAAGAAAACTCAGCAGTGGCCACAGGATTGGAAAAGGTCAGTTTTCATTCCAATTCCAAAGAAAGGCAATGCCAAAGAATGCTCAAACTACCACACAATTGCACTTATCTCACATGCTAATAAAGTAATGCTCAAAATTCTCCAAGCCAGGCTTCAGCAATACGTGAACTGTGAACTTCCAGATGTTCAAGCTGGTTTTAAAAGAGGTAGAGGAGCCAGAGATCAAATTGCCAACATTCGCTAGATCATGGAAAAAGCAAGAGAGTTCCAGAAAAGCATCTATTTCTGCTTTATTGACTATGCCAAAGCATTTGACTGTGTGGATCACAAGAAACTGGGGAAAATTCTGAGAAATGGGAATACCAGACCACCTGACCTGCCTCTTGAGAAATCTATATGCAGGTCAGGAAGTAACAGTTAGAATTGGACATGGAACAACAGACTGGTTCCAAATAGGAAAAGGAGTACATCAAGGCTGTATATTGTCACCCTGCTTATTTAACTTATATGCAGAGTACATCATGAGAAACGTTGGACTGGAAGAAACACAAGCTGTAATCAAGATTGCCGAGATAAATATCAATATCCTCAGACATGCAGATAACACCACCCTTGTGGCAGAAAGTGAAGAGGAACTAAAAAGCCTCTTGATGAAAGTGAAAGAGAAGAGTGAAAAAGTTGTCTTAAAGCTCAACATTCAGAAAACGAAGATCATGGCATCCGGTCCCATCACTTCATGGGAAATAGATGGGGAAACAGTGGAAACAGTGTCAGACTTTATTTTGGGGGGCTCCAAAATCACTGCTGATGGTGATTGCAGCCATGAAATTAAAAGATGCTTCCTCCTTGGGAGAAAAATTATGACCAACCTAGACAGCATATTCAGAAGCAGAGATTTCTTTGCCGACTAAGGTCCGTCTAGTCAAGGCTATGGTTTTTTCTGAGGTCACATATGGATGTGAGAGTTGGACTGTGAAGAAGGCTGAGCACTGAAGAATTAATGCTTTTGAACTGTGGTGTTTGAGAAGACTCTTGAGAGTCCCTTGGACTGAAAGAAGATCCAACCAGTCCATTCTGAAGGAGATCAACCCTGGGATTTCTTTGGAAGGAATGATACTAAAGCTGAAGCTCCAGTACTTTGGCCACCTCATGCAAAGAGTTGACTCATTGGAAAGACTCTGATGCTGGGAGGGATTGGGGGCAGGAGGAGAAGGGGATGACAGGATGAGATGGCTGGATGGCATCACTGACTCAATGGACGTGAGTCTGAGTGAACTCTGGGAGTTGGTGATGGACAGGGAGGCCTGGTGTGCTGCGATTCATGGGGTCGCAAAGAGTCGGACACGACTGAGCAACTGAGCTGAACAAACTTACACTGTTGGTGGGAATGCAAACTAGTACAGCGACTATAGAGAACAGTTTGGAGATTCCTTAAAAAATTGGAAATAGAACTGCCTTATGACCCAGCAATCCCACTGCTGGGCGTACACACCGAAGAAACCAGAATTGAAAGAGACATGTGTGCCCCAATGTTCATCGCAGTACTGTTTATAATAAGCAGGACATGGAAGCAACCTAGATGTCCATCACCAGATGAATGGATAAGAAAGCTGTGGTACATATACACCATGGAGTATTACTCAGCCATTAAAAAGAATACTTTTGAGTCAGTTCTAATGAGGTGGATGAAACTGGAGCCTATTTTACAGAGTGAAGTAAGCCAGAAAGAAAAACACCAATACATTATACTAATGCATATATATGGAATTTAGAAAGATGGTAATGATAACCCTGTATTCAAGACAGCAAAAGAGACACAACTGTATAGAAGAGTCTTTTGGACTCTGTGGGAGAGGGAGAGGGTGGGATGATTTGGGAGAATGCCATTGAGGCATGTATGGTGTCATGTGTGAGGTGAGTCGCTAGTCCGGGTTTCATGCATGATGCAGGATGCAAATTTGGAAAACTCAGCAGTGGCCACAGGATTGGAAAAAGTTAATCCTCATCCATTTCCCAAGAAGGGCTGTGGTTTGAACTAAAGAATGTTCAAACCACCAGACAACTGCATGCATCTCCCGTGCTAGTAAGGTCATGCTCAAAATCCTGCATCCTTGGCTTTAGCATTACATGAACTGAGAACTTCCAGATGTTCAAGCTGGATTTAGAAAAAGCAGAGGAACCAGAGATCAAATTGCCAACATTCGCCATATCATAGAGAAACTAAGGGAATTCCAGAAAAACATTTACCTTTGTTTCATTGACTACACTAAATACCATGACTGTGTGGATCATAACAAACTGTGAAAAATTCTTAAAGAGATAGGAATACCAGACTGTCTTACCTGTCTCTTGAAAAACTTGTATGCTGGTCAAGAAGCAACAGTGAGAAACTTGTATGGAAAAACTGATTGGTTCAGGATTGACAAAGGAGTAGAGCAAGGATGTTTATTGTCACTCTGCTTATTTAATTTATAAATGAGTAATGGCAGGCTGGATGAGCTACAAGCTGGAATCAAGATTGCCAGGAGAAATTTCAACAACCTCAACTATGTGGGTGATATCACTCTAAAGGCAAAAAGCGAAAAGGAATGAAAAAGACTTCTTCATGAAGGTGAAAGAGGAGAGTGAAAAAGTCAGCTTAAAACTAAATTTTTAAAAACACTAAGACCACAGCATCTGGTCCCATCACTTCATGGCAAATAGAAGAGGGAAAGGTGAAAGCAGTGACAGATTTCCTCTTCTTGGAAAGTCTAAAGTCATTGCAGATGGTGACTGAAGCCATGAAATTAGAAGACAACTGCTTCTTGGCAAGAAAACTATGGCAAACCTAGAAAGTGCATTAAAAAGCAAAGACATCACTTTGCCAACAAAGATCTCTATGCTAAGTCACTTCAGTCATGTCCGACTCTGTGCGACCCCACAGACGGCAGCCCACCAGGCTCTCCCGTCCCTGGGATTCTCCAGGCAAGAACATTGGAGTGGGTTGCCATTTCCTTCTCCAATGTACGAAAGTGAAAAGTGAAAGGGAAGTCACTCAGTCGTGTCTGACTCTTCACGACCCCATGGACTGCAGCCCACCAGGCTCCTCCACACATGGGATCTTCCAGGCAAGAGTACTGGATTGGGGTGCCATTGCCTTCTCTGAAAGATCTCTATAGTCAAGGCTATAGTCTTTCCAGTAGTCACATACAGCTGTGACACCTGGACCCTAAAGAAGGCAGAGTGCTGAAGAATTGATGCTTTTGAACTGTGGTACTGGAGAAGACTCTTGAAAGTCCTTTAACAGCAAGGAGATAAAACCAGTTAATCTTAAAGGAAATCAACCCTGAATACTCATTGGAAGAACTGATGCTGAAGGTGAAGCTCCAATACTTTCGCCAGCTGATGTGAACAGTCAACTCATTGGAAAAGACCCTGATGCTGGGAAAGATTGAAAGCAGAAGGAGAAGAAAGTGACAGAGGATGAGATTATTGGATGGCATCCCCGATCCAGTGGCAATGTGCTTGGACAAAATTCTGGAAATGGTGAGGGACAGGGAGGCTTAGCATGCTGTAGTCCATGGGATCACAAAGAATCAGACTTGACTTGGCAACTGAACAATGAGCAACAGCATTAGTCACTTAGTCGTGTCCAGCTCTTTGTGACCCATGGACTGTAATCCTCCAGGCTCCTCTGTCCATGGCATTCTCCAGGCAAGACTACTGGAGTGGTTCGCCATTTCCTTCTCCAGGGCATCTTCCTTACCCAGGTATCAAACCCAGATTTCCTGCAGTACAGGCAGATTCTTTACCTTCTGAGTCATCCGGAAAGTGATATAATTATATTAAATCCTCATAAGCCAGGATAATACTCCTATTTCATTGTCAGTTGATCAGTAGTGTAATTCCATCTGCAACACAACTCCACCTGAATGGAGTGTTTACGGTGTGGGCATTTTGGCAGAGCCATTGTTCTGCCTGCTGCAAACAGGATAAGCTAAATTATACTGTGATAACAAAGAAACAAATACACAGAAACTCCAAAATTTTTAGTGACTTACAATAACCAAGGACACATTCCCTAATTGTGCAGCATGTCCCTTTTAAATTAGCATGTAATCTCTACTCATTGCATTTAATGAGAAATACAGGCTGACAGAGCAGTTGCCATCTTGAACACAGCTAATTGATGTGCTCAACAGAATAAAAAACTCCAGGGCATCAGCCACTAGTAACTAAATGCTCAGCCCCAAAAGCAACATGGGTCACATTTGCTCAGAATTCACTGTTGAGAACATGTCCCTTGACTTCACCCAACCTCACAGCATTTATCCAAGATAATCCTGATTTGTGCTTTGAAAGGGAAAATCTGTATTTAGTAAGCAACCCAAATAACCATCATCCAGTTGTCACAGCACATATAAATATTGGATAAATAGAATAAAATGTAACTGACTGATAGCAGAGCTTACAAAAATGAAAGTGAAATTTTCAGATGCCAGAAGTAAAAATCGAGACTCATAAGAATATAAGCTATTAATGCTGCTGTTTTGAAGATGGAAGAGGGAAACAGAGAATAGTTGATTAGACCCAGTAAATACTAAGGGACTGAAGTTTAACATCCTCATAGCGAGGTAAGACAGGGCTACAGCCAGGAGGACAATAGGATTTGGGATTTCTGCATAAACTTCAGTTCAGTTCAGTAGCTCAGTAGTGTCCGACTCTGTGACCCCATGAATCACAACACGCCAGGCCTCCCTGTCCATCACCATCTCCCGGAGTTCACTCAGGTTCACGTACATCGAGTCAGTGATGCCATCCAGCCATCTCATCCTCTGTCATCTCCTTCTCCTCCTGCCCCCAATCCCTCCCAGCATCAGAGTCTTTCAAATGAGTCAACTCTTCATATGAGGTGGCCAAAGTACTGGAGCTTCAGCTTTAATATCATTCCTTCCAAAGAAATCCCAGGGCTGATATCCTTCAGAATGGACTGGTTGGATCTTCTTTCAGTCCAAGGGACTCTCAAGTGTCTTCTCCAATACCACAGTTCAAAAGCATCAATTCTTTGGCGCTCAGCCTTCTTCACAGTCCAACTCTCACATCAATACATGACCACAGAATTGCTAAAAGGATATGCCACTTGTAAAAGAAGAACTAGAGGGAAAATTCTATTTAACTAAATAAGAAAAATTGTGTTTTCTACCCATACTGTAAAGGAGAGGTAGGCGTGCTCCTGAAGAAATCCAGCTCAGCAGTATGTTAAATTCTCCTACTGTATGGATTTGTTTTTTCCTCTTTTATCTTTATGTATTTTTAAAATATATTTTGAATCTTGATTGTTAGGTAGACTTATATACAAATTATATCACCAGTGTTCTATGGATCCTTTGATTATTATGAATTTTTTAAATCTCTAGTAATAGTTCCTCTTTTTTTATAAAGATCATTTTATTTATTCAGTTTTTTGGCCACACCACATAGCATGTGGGACTCTAGCTCCCTAACCAGGGACTTAATCCACGCCTTCTGCTTTGAAAGCATGGAGTTTTAATGACTAAACTGTCAGAGAAGTCCTATTTTCTGCCTTAAAGACTGGTTTTTTTGATAGTTACACCCTCAACTTAGGTTAGTGTTTGTTTAGTACCTCTTTTTCCACACTTTGCTTTCTTTAACCTTACATTTCAGTTTTGTGTCTTTTAAGCAACATGTAATTGGTTGTATTTTTAATGAACTTTTTCAATCAGAATATCTAGCAAATATGTGTATGAAAAAAAATAACATTGCCACACTAAAAACCAAGCCATAGAAAAAGATATTACTACAATCTGGTGATTGCAGTCATGAAATTAAAAGATGCTTACTCCTTGGAAGGAAAGTTATGACCAAACTAGACAGCATATTTAAAAGCAAAGACATTACTTTGTCAACAAAGGTCCGTCTAGTCAAAGCTATGGTTTTTCCAGTGGCCATGTATGGATGTGAGAGTTGGACTATAAAGAAAGCTGAGCACCAAATAATTGATGCTTTTGAACTGTGGTGTTGGAGAAGACTCTTGAGAGTCGCTTGGACTGCAAGGAGATCCAACCAGTCCATCCTAAAGGAGATCAGTCCAGAATATTCATTGGAAGGACTGATGCTGAAGCTGAAACTCCAATACTTTGGTCACCTCATGCGAAGAGCTGACTCATTGGAAAAGACCTTGATACTGGGAAACATTGAGGGCAGGAGGAGAAGGGGACAACACAGGATGAGATGGTTGGATGGCATCACCGACTCAATGGGCATGGGTTTGGGTCAACTCCAGGAGTTAGTGATGGACAGGGAGGCCTGGTGTGCTGTGGTTCATGAGGTCGCAAAGAGCTGGACATGACTGAGTGACTGAACTGATATAATAGGCTATACATAGGTCCTACAGATAAAAAAGAAACAGATGAATATCCTAATGGAAAAATGAGCAATGTACATAAACAGGCAATATTCTGAAGATGTACTCAAATGGTCAAAGATCAAAAGTAGTGTGGTTTCAGTAGTAATCAGAGAAGTGTGGATTAAACTTACATTGAAATACCATTTCTAAACCATCAGATTGGCATTTAAATTTTTTTCATACCAATGGAGTAAATAAGGAATTAGGTTCAGATATCAAACCAAAGCAATATTAAATGAGGTACACATCTGGGAACTTCCAAAAGCTTCCACTTCACACATTCAGGCATGCATCCAAGAAAAATAAAGTTGTTTCTATGCCTAGAAGCTCACACAAAATCCACTTGTGGAATGTTATTGTTATTTAGTCAATAAGTCATGTCTGACTCTTTTGTTACCCCATGGACTGTACCCCACTAGGCTCCTCTATTCATGGGATTTCCCCAACAAGAATACCAGAGTGGGTCACCATTTTCCTCTTCCTTCTTCAATGCATCTTCTGCATTGGTATGTGGATTCTTAGCCACCTGGGAAGCCCCTGTACTTGTGGAATAGTCATATTTTTAATGAAGTAAGGTTTTTATTTAATTGGGTTACCTGGAATTGAGCCTCAACTATTTTCTACTTCAACTAGAAAGACAGAATTGTATTTAATATCTATACATGTTTTCAGCTGGGTATTTCCAGAAGTTGCTGAGATAGCAGAAAACACAAGTTTCTGCAGAGTAATCAGGCAGAGGCCAGAAGAGTGTGTTCTTTGGGAGTCATCAGGAGACGTGGCTTGAACAGCCAGTGCACACTTTCATATACTCAGGAGCATGAACTGTTGTAAAACTTTGTCAGGCAAGTGATCTCAAGTCTCACGGCACTTGGCAAATGTAGCAGGATTCTGAATCAGCAACAATGTGAGAAAAGTAAACTTTTTTTCTAATTTAGGTGCCAGTGTCAAAGTCTGGACAGTCCTCTAGGATAAGGCCAGCAATTTCAGTGGCATATGTCTAAGCTAATTCTGATCTTTCAAATACCTGTTCAAGTTATGGGGCACTATCTGTTGAAATCTAACCTCTCAAGGACGCATGCATAGGAAAGCAGATGGCTTGCAACAGACTGTTTAATCCCAAATCAAATAACAGAATCAGCACTTCAGGATGACTGCTTATATAGACACTTTTGTCAGATAATGTGACTGAGAGCTACACTTCCCACACAATAAGCTCCATAAAGAGTTTGTGATACACTGATTGATCAGTGGCAAATTCATTAAGCTTATACAGCAAACAGTGAGCTGCAGAGTGCATAATAAACATAGTCCCCGACTGACATGAATTTACATTAGAAGATAACAAGACATTAAGCTTTTGGTATCTAAAGCTTTTTTATCGTTTATTGTTTTCATTTCTTCTTATAGACTGCAGGGAGAGGTACGGAAGTTTGACAATGAGGCTGAAGACAGGAAATATATTTCCTTGATTTAACATAATTGAGGAAGATTTCCATGAAGACATCATTGAAAATACTTCCAAATTAGCAACTTCTGGTATAAATCATCTGCATAAAACCTCCTGCCATGTGAAACAAGTCACTAATGATGCTGTTCTTCCTAGGCAGCTTTATTTTGGTTTCTGGCCTTGGTGGTTGCAGTTTGCTGGAATCTCTACCTTTTTTAAATTAGGGCAACCCCAGACTTTGCTTTCCTTTTTAAAAGAAAGCTCTGAAATGTAAATAGGTAGAAGTGATAGCATTAAATGGCTTTTCCCAAAATGTGTTCTTCATACTACACTTTTAAAAATTTACTGTAGGAGTGACTCTATGGTCAAGCAAATTTAGCATTTTTTTTTAAATGCTAAAAAGAAAAAAGATGCATGTTTCCACAAGACTTCTCATAAATAACTTCAAGTTAAACTGGTGTGAATTTGACTCTACAAAAGAATATATTGTATGAAACATTTCCCAAGATTATTTGAGAACAAAAGTATGTGTGTGTGTGTGTGTGTGTGTGTGTGTAATATCTCAAGAGACTAAAAGTTCCATGGGACGCACTTTTTGAAATGTTGATGATCGTTTTTACCTTCAACAAACAGCGGCTTCTGCTTTTCAACATGTTCATTTTGATGTTAAGCCGTTTTCTTTCCTCTGGTTCAGACACGCCAATAGATACATGGACTTCATAGCAATCTGGTAGTTGAGATGGAAGAAGAAAGATATGGAGGCAAGAATGTGGAAGATCGCAATAGTTGGAGCAGAAATAAAAGAAAATAAAAGAAAGTAGATTGGGGTCTTGGTGGTGGAAACCAAAAAAGAAGAAACCGGCTTTTCAAACATTATAAAAGAAATGGCAGGACATAGAAAGGTCCTAGATGCAAGGTAGAAAGAGAGATAATCAAAGATGGACTCAAGGTTGTAACCCTGGGTGATAGGAGAGTTGTCGTGCTGCTAGCAATAATGGAAAGTAGAAGGGGGAAAATGATAAGCCTGGACTATTATTATGACATTTTTAACTGAAAGGGCACAATGAAGGAGGTTTTTATATGTGAAGGGAAAAAAATTCAAAATCAAGTATGAATTTAGAAAATGTAAAAAATTAAACATTGCCCAAGCAAATGTTAAAAATACCTCTGAAATAGGATCTTATTTTTAGTTGGTACATATAAAGCTAATTGATCTGACTATTGTGGCATAATGTGTTTTTGGTTTCTTCCTCAACAGTTTTCATTAGCATTTTAATTCTACTAATAACATAAAGACACACATTATATATTCTATATATTAAAGGCATACATTTTTGTAACAGTGTATGCATAAAAGCAAATATATACCTTTTATATTCAGAAATTAACTTGACCCATAAATGCAAATACCTTAGCTGGGAAAGCAAAGGTAGTCTTGAAAAAAACCTGAAAATTGAACACTGTTCAAGAGTTCTGATTCAATTTGCCAGTCTAATGCAGATGGGAATGACAAAAAGTCTTTATTTGCTTGAAGAGCCTCTGAGGTTTTCAGTACCATTGAAATGCTGTCCTCAACTCAAGTACTTTTCATGTATCAGAGAAGTGGCAAATTTAACAAAGCCTGCAGTAATGTTTTGTATTTCTATTCTAAGTGAAATGCTTCAGAAAGTAAACATGAAGATTCAACAGTACTGCAACTGAAAACAATGAAAAATGCTCTTGTTTCTTAATATCTTAATAAGTAAATCATTTTAAGAGGCAAAGAGTATTGTTGAATGCCGAAAAACTAAACTGGTGATTTAAAAAAAAGAGACCATTAAAGTACTTTTGTTAATTTTGTGATGATACAGAAATATTGGCATATATATGTTTTATAAAATGTAGAAATATTATGTAGATAATTTAATATTTAAAAACATTCTGAAGAGCAAATCCAAACTGTTACTACTGGAACATTTTTAACACTATGCAGAGCAATGAATCCCCAAATAAGAAAAAGAAAATAAAGGCAGAGTAACAAATTTTCTTTGAAATAATTTCAGAGAATCTGGAAGATTTAAATCAAGAAATTGTATTTTTCCCTAAGATTGCATCTTTCTCATGTCTTTAATAATCAAAACCTGCATGTGTAATTTATAATTTGACTGAATACAGGAGAAATTTCACCTTGCTGTAGAGCACCCCTTAACAGCATTATCCATGATTAAGCAGATATTTTTATTTAAGTTTATTTTCATTGGTTTAAGTTGTTGTTGTCTGGCATATTAGCAGTGTGAACTGAGGCACATTCTTTTGGTCACTTATGCCCTGATTCTCTCAATTCAAAAACAAATTGCAGGGATAATAGGATAATAATGGATTGAATCTGGATTTCCTGCATAGTAGGTGGATTCTTTACTGTCTGAGCAACCAGTGACTCACAATAGCATCTTAATAAATGCAAATGTTTAACACAATGTCTGCAATATATTCAATGTTCTACAAATATTAGATTTTAATGGCACCCCACTCCAGTACTCTTGCCTGGAAAATCCCATGGATGGAGGAGCCTGGTGGGCTGCAATGCATGGGATCGCTAAGAGTCGGACACGACTGAGCAACTTCACTTTCACTTTTCACTTTCATTCATTGGAGAAGGAAATTGCAACCCACTCCAGTGTTCTTACCTGGAAAATCCCAGGGACGGGGGAGCCTTGTGGGCTGCCCTCTATGGAGTCACACAGAGTTGGACACAACTGAAGTGACTTAGCAGCAGCAGCAGCAGCAGCACTGATGCTCAATTACCAAAATAAATTTAAAAGTCTGGTTCAACATAAAATCCTTAGAAATAAGCTAAAACTACATATAAAAAGTTTCAGACTAACATCTTCACTAAGATTTGGTAATAAGTATAGAGCAGAGAGGTAAAATGTCAGCAAAATATATATATATATATATATATATATATATATATACACATTCATATATATGTAAGAAAGAAAGAAAGCTGAGTGCAGAAAAATTGATGCTTTTGAACTGTGGTGTTGGAGAAGACTCATGAGAGTCCCTTGGACTGCAAGAAGATCCAACCAGTCCATCCTAAAGGAAATCAGTCCTGAGTATATTGGAAGGACTAATGCTGAAGCTGAAACTCCAATACTTTGGCCACCTGATGCGAAGAACTGACTCATTTGAAAAGACAGTGATGCTGGGAATGATTAAAGGTAGGAAGAGAAGGGGACGACAGAGGATGAGATGGTTGGATGGCATCATCAACTCAATGGACATGAGTTTGAGTATACTCCAGGAGTTGGTGATGGAAAGGGAAGCCTTGCATCCTGCAGTCCATGGGGTCGCAAAAAGTCAGACACAACTGAGTAACTGAACTGAACTGAACTGATATATACATTCATATATATATGTATGTATTTCACAACTTTTTTATCCATTCACCCAATGACAGACATTTATCCATATCCTGGATATTGTGAACAATGGTACATTGAAAATGGTGGTGCATATATCTCTTCTATATCCTATTTTTCATTTCCTTTGAATATATACACAGAAGTGGAATTGCTGGAACATATGATAGTTCTTTTTTAAAGAATCTCTATGTTGTTTTTTATAGTAGCTGCCACCAACTTACATTCCCACCAGTGGTACACAGGTGTTCCTTATTCACATCCTTACCAATACTAATTTCTTCTTTGTTTGTTTGTTTTTCTGATGATAGCCATTCTAACAGATATGGGTTAGTGGACCTTAATGGTGTTATGCTAAGTGAAATAAATCAGGCAGAGAAAGACAAGTCCTGCGGATTATCACTTATATGTGAAATCTAAAAATCATTAAACTCATAGAAACTGAGAGTTTCCTCCCAGCCCATGGTTTCAAGTTACCAGGGCCTGGGAGCAAACAGGGAAGTGTTCGTCAAAGAGTACAAACTTCCGCTTAGAAGATGAATAAGTTCTGGGGATCTAATGGAAAGCACTATGATAACAGATAGCAAGAGTGAACACTATATTTGCCAAGTGGCTAAGAGCTTAAATCTTATATGTGATCACTGCAGAAAAAGAAATGATAATTGCTGTGACATGATGGTGCTAGCTAACACTATGGTGAGAATCATATTGCAATATATGTGTCCTAAATCAACACATTTATTCACTCTTCACCTTGACTACACACAATGTTATATGTCTGTTATATCTCACTAAAGCTGAAAAAAAAAAGAGAGGCAATTGTTTCAACTTTAGCCAAATAGTCAAAAACTGATGAGAAGGCTATTTGTCTTCCTTTACCATAAGAGCAAAAAATATTTATTAATTTCCACAGTATCAAAAATTTTACATTCAGTTCAGTTCAGTTCAGTGCAGTCGCTCACTCTTGCCCAACTCTTTGCGACCCCATGAACTGCAGGATGCAAGGCTTCCTGTCCGTCACCAATTCCTGGCGCATGCTCAAACTCATGTCCATCCGGTCGGTGATGCCATTCAACCATCTCATCCTCTGTCGTCCCCTTCTCCTCCTGCCTTCAATCTTTCCCAGCACCAGGGTCTTTTCCAATGAGCCAGTTCTTCACATCAGGCGGCCAAAGTATCGGAGCTTAGCTTCAGCATAAGTCCTTCCAATATATAGGCAGGGTTGATTTCCTTTAGGACTGACTGGTTTGCTCTCCTTGCAGTCCAAGGAACTCTCAACAGTCTTCTTCAACACCACACTTCAAAAGCATCAATTTTTCAGCATTTAGCCTTCTTTATAGTCCAAATCTCACATCCATACATGACTACTGGAAAAACCATAGCTTTGATTAGACAGACCTTTGGTGGCAATGTCTCTGCTTAATAATATTCTGTGTTTCAGTTCAGCTCTGTTCAGTCACTCAGTCCTGTCCAACTCTTTGTGACCCCATGGACTGCAGCACACCAGGCCTCCCTGTCCATCACCAACACCCAGAGTCTACTCAAACTCAAGTCTGTTGAGTCAGTGATGCTATCCAACCATCTCATCCCCTATTGTCCCCTTCTCCTCAGACCTCCAATCTTTCCCAACATCAGAATCTTTTCAAATGAGTCAGTTCTTCACATCAAGTGGCCAAAGTATTGGAGTTTTAGCTTCAGCAATAGTCTTTCCAATGAATACTTAGGACTGATTTCCTTTAGGGTGGACTGGTTGGATTTCCTTCCAGTCCAAAGGAATCTCAAGAGTCTTCTTCAACACCACAGTTCAAAAGCATCAATTCTTTGGTGTTCAGCTTTCTTTATAGTCCAACTCTCACATCCATACATGACCACTGGAAAAACCGTAGCTTTGACTAGATGGACCGTTGTTGACAAAGTAATGTTGCTGTTATTTAATATGCTGCCTAGGTTGGTCATAACTTTTCTTCCAAGGAGCAAGCGTCTTTTAATTTCATGGCTGCAGTCACCATCTGCAGTGATTTTGGAGCCCCCCAAAATAAAGTCAGCCACTGTTTCCATTGTTTCCCCATCTATATGCCATGAAGTGTTGGGACTAATTGCCAAGATTTTTGTTTCTTGAATGTTGAGTTTTAAGCCAGCTTTTTCACTCTCTTCTTTCACTTTCATCAAGAGGTTTTTTTAGTTCCTCTTCTCTTTCTGCCATAAGGGTGGTCTCATCTGCATATCTGAGGTTATTTATATTTCTCCCAGCAATCTTGATTCCAGCTCGTGCTTCATTCAGCCCAGCATTTCTTATGATGTGCTCTGCATATAAGTTAAATAAGCATGGTGGCAATGTACAACCTTGACGTACTCCTTTCCCTATTTGGAACCAGTCCACTGTTACAAGTCCAGTTCTAAATGTTGCTTCTTGAACTGCATACAGATTTCTCAGGAGGCAGATAAGGTAGTCTGGTATTCCCTTCTCTTTCAGAATTTTCCACAGTTTGTTGTGATCCACCCAGTCAACGGCTTTAGCCTAGTTAATGAAGCAGATGTTTTTCTGGAATTTTGTTGCTTTTTCTCTGATCCAAAGGATGTCGGCAATTTGGTCTCTGGTTCCTTTGCCTTTTCTGAATCCAGCTTGAACGTCTATAAGTTCTCAGTTCATGTACTGTTGAAGCCTAACTTGGGGAATTTTAAGCATTACTTTCCTAGCATGTGCGGTGATTGCAATTGTGCAGTAATTTGAGCATTCTTTGTCATTACCTTTCTTTGGGATTGGAATGAAAGCTGACCTTTTCCAGTCCTGTGGCCATTGCTGAGTTTTCCAAATTTGCTGGCATATTGAGTGCAGCACTTTCACAGCATCATCTTTTAGGATCTGAAATAGCTCAGGTTGGATTCAATCACCTCCACTAGCTTTGTTCATAGTGATGCTTCCTAAGGCCTACTTGACTTCGCACTCCAGGATTTCTGGTTCCAGGTGAGTAATCACACCATCGTGGTTATTTGGGTCATGAAGATCTTTTTTTGTATAGTTCTTCTGTTTATTCTTGTTACCTTTTAATATCTTCTGCTTCTGTTAGGTCCATACCATTTCTTTCCTTTATTGTGCCCATCTTTGCTTGATATATTCCCTTGTTTATCTCTAATTTTCTTGAGATCTCTAGTCTTTCCTCTTCTATTGTTTTCCTCCATTTCTTTGCATTGATCACTTAGGAAGGTTTTCTTATCTCTCCTTGCTATTCTTTTGAACTCTACATTCAGATGGGTCTATCTTTCCTTTTCTCCAGTCCTTCTGCTTTTCTTCTTTTCTCGGCTATTTGTAAAGCCTCCTCAGGCAACCATTTTGCCTTTTTTCATTTCTTTTTCTTGGGGATGGTTTTGATCACCGCCTCCTGTACAATGTTATGAATCTCCATCCACAGTTCTTCAGGCACTCTATCTATCAGATATAATCCCTTAAGCCTATTTGTCACTTCCACTATATAATCATAAGGGATTTGATTTCAGTCATACTTGAATGGTCTTGTGGTTTTCCCTACTTTCCCCAATTTAAGTCTGAATTTTGCCATAAGGAGTGCATGATCTTACATTATCTTACATTGATTAGCTCATTTCAAGATCCCAATACTAAATATACTAAAGACTATATTTTATAAAAGCTCTCAAAACAGTTCATTTTTTTATGGCTTAATGTCATATACACTGGACCCAGGTTGCTAAGGTTTGAGTACTGGCTCTGTTATTTGTGCACTTGGTGATCTAAAGGAAGTTATTTTGCCTCTTTATAAAACAGAGAAATAATACTACCGGTATCATAAATTTTCTTTGCATGTGTGTTTGTACATGCACATACACGTGTCTATACCTAAAATGAGTCAATATATAATAAAGTGTTCAGAACAGTGCACAGAACTCAGCACCCAATACATTATCAATGTATTACAATGACCAATACTTGCAGGGCACTTGCTCAAGGTCACTCAGTCAGTAGGTGTTGTAGTAGGAGCCCAACCTAGATAAAAATCTTCAACTGTACTATATCTGATCAATGTTAGGGATTCTCCCAGCTTTGCTACGTTACATACCCATAGCCTATGTGTGCCTTAGTTGCTTCATGTATGAATTGAGGGCATCTTATTATTATGTAGATTCATGGCAACTGATTTGTTCACAACTGGGAAATAAGTACCACAAGGATGTATATTTTCAGTCTGCTTATTTCATGTCTGTACAGAGTACATTATGCGAAAGCCAGGCTAGATGAATCATAAGCTGGAATTGAGATTTCCAGGAGAAATATTAATAACCTAAGATAGGCAGATGACACCACTCTAATGGCAGAGAGTGAAGAGGAACTAAAGAGCCTCTTGATGAGGGTGAAAGAGGAGAGTGAAAAAGCTTGCTTAAAACTCAACATTAAAAAACTAAGATCATGGCATCTTGTCCCATCATTTCATGGAAAAGAGAAAGGGAAAAAGTGGAAGCAGTGACAGCATTTTATTTTCTTGGGTTAAAAATCACTGTGTACGGTGACTGCAGCCATGAAATTAAAAGGCGCCTGTTCCTTGGAAGGAAAGCTATGACAAACCTAAACAGCATATTAAAAAGCAGAGACATCACTCTGCCAACAAAAGTCTGTATAGTCAAAGCTGTGGTTTTTCCAGTACTCATGTATGGATATGAGTCTTGGATTATAAAGAAGGCTGAGCACGAAAGAACTGATGTTTTTCAAATTATGGTACTGCAGAATACTCTTGAGAGTCCCTTGGACAGCAAGATCAAATTAGTCAGTCCTAAAGGAAATAAACTCTGAATATTCATTGAAAATACTGATGCTGATGCTGAAGCACCAATACTCTGGCCACCTAATGCAAAGAGCTGACTCACTGGAAAAGATCCTGATACTGGGAAAGATTGAAGGCAAAAGGAGAAGAGGGTGGCAGAGGATGATATGGTTAGATAGCACCACTGGCTCAATGGACATGAATTTGAGCCAACTCCAGGAGATAGTGGAGGACTTCGGAGCCTGGCATGCTATAGTATATGGGGTTGCAAGAAGTTGGACATGACTTAACAATAACATTTATGCCACTCCTAATATAATCCTGTCCCCTGATACCTCACACTTCACCAAAATATTAACACAGCTTTAATCTGTAAGAAATACTTTGCTATCTTCCACTGGGGCTCAGAATACTTGTAGTTCAGTCCACTAGGCAGCCACTAACCATTAACTTGATAAATACTTAGTACAAGTCTCCATATTCTGTTTAAAATTTAAACTTTTTTATTTTAGAACAGTTTAAGAGCTACAGACAAATTTCAGACAGTATGCAGAGTTCCCATATAAGGCAAATCCATATTTCCCTATTATCAACATAGTACATTTGTATGACACAATGATTACAATTAATGAGTCACCAGCAAAGCCCAATTGATACATTATTATTAACTAAAGTCTATAATTTATTCAAAAATGTTTATATTTGCCTAATACCATTTCCTGTTCCAGGAACTTATCTTGGGTAATACATTACATTTAGAAGTCATGTCTTAGTTTCCTCTTAGCTATGAGAGTTTCTCAGACTCCTTGTTTATGGTGACCTTGACATTTTGGAAGTACTGGCTGGGCATTTTGTAGAACATCCCTAAATTAGGATTTGTCTCATCTTTTCTTCATGATTACACTGGAGTTTTTTATTTGAGAGAGAAAGACCACAAAGGTAAAGTGTGTTTTCATAACATCATATCAAGAGTACACACTATCAGCATGATTTATTGCTGCTGATATTAATCTTGATTATCTGAGTTGGTGTTTGTCAGGTTTCTCTACTGTAAAATTATTATTTTCCCCTTTCATATTCTATAAAGTCACTATGCACAGCCTACCTTAAAAAAATAGAAGCTATGCTCCACTTCCTTGAGGACAGAGTAATTACATAAATTATTTGGAATTCTTCTGCATAGGAGATTTGGTTATTTGACATTTATTTATTTATTTATTTATTTATTTATTCTACCACTTATTTTATCAATAAAACTTCCACCAGAGTAGAACATTACAATTGATGAGCCTGCACTGACACATCATATCATCTTTAGTGACCTTTTATTTTTTTGGCTGTGCCATGAGGCTTGCAGGATCTTGGTTTCCTGCCCAGGGACTAAACTGAGGCCCAGGACAGTGAAACCACTGAGTCCTAACCAGAGGACCACCAGAGAATTCCCTTTGGTGAGATTTCTCTATAGCTCTTTTTGGCTATTTTTTAAATTGGGTTATTTGTTTTCTTATTGCTGAGTTTTAAAAGTTCTTATGTGTTTTGGATAATGGTCCTTTCTCATATGCCTATTTGCAAATACTTATTAGCAAACTGAAGCTTTCCTTTTCATTCCCTTAACAATATATTTTGCAGAGTGGACGGTTTATACACCCCTGTAATGGAAGTGTGGAGACTTAAACACCGGATTGCCAGGGAAGCCTCTGAAGTTTTAAGTTTTAAGATAAGTATACTCATCAAGTTTTTCTTTCATGGATCATGCTTTTGATGCATTTAAAAAATCAAGGTCAAATAGATTTTCTATTAATTTTTTCCAAACAGTTTTATTGTCATATTTTGCATCTAATTTTCTTATACATTTTGAGATGAGTTATGTAAAATGTCTAAAGTATATATCTAGTTTAATTTTATTTGTACATAGACATCATATCTTCTGGTACTATTCATTGAGAAAGATTAGTCTTTTTCCATTGAGTTGCTTTGCTTCTTTAAAAACATCAATTGACTATAATTGTATAGATCTTCCAGACCCTCTATTCTGTCCCACTGGTGTGCACTTCAGTTCAGTTCAGTTCAGTTCAGTCGCTCAGTCGTGTCTGACTCATTGTGACCCCATGGACTGCAGAATGCCAGGCCTCCCTGGCCATCTCCAACTCCCAGAATTTACTCAAACTCATGTCCATTGAGTCAGTGATGCCATCCAACTATCTTATCCTCTATTGTCCCCTTTTCCTCCTGCCTTCAATCATTCCCAGCATCAGAGTCTTTTCAAATGAGTCAACTCTTGGCATCATGTGGCCAAAGTATTGGAGTTTTGGCTTCAGCATCAGTCCTTCCAATGAATATTCAGGACTGATTTCCTTTAAGATGGACTGATTGGATCTCTTTGCAGTCCAAAGGACTCTCAAGAGTCTTCTTCAACTTCAAAAGCATCAATTCTTTGGTGCTCACCTTTCTTTATAGTCCAACTCTCACATCCATACATGATCACTGGAAAAACCGTAGCTTTAGGACATTTGTCGGCAAAGTAATGTCTCTGCTTTTTAATATGCTGTCTAGGTTGGTCATAACTTTTCTTCCAAGGAGCAAGTGTCTTTTAATTTCATGTTTGCAGTTACCATCTGCAGTGATTTTGGAGCCCAAGAAAGTAGAGTCAATCACTGTTTCCAGTGTTTCCCCATTTATTTGCCATGAAGTGATGGGACTGGATGCCATGATCTTAGTTTTCTGAATGTTGATATTTAGGCCAACTTCTTCACTCTCCTCTTTGAATTTCATCAAGAAGCTCTTTAGTTCATCTTTGCTTTCTGCCATAATGGTGGTGTCATCTGCATATCTGAGGTTACTGATATTTCTCCCAGCAATCTTGATTCTAGCTTGTGCTTCATCCAGCCCAGCGTTTCTCATGATGTACTCTGCATATAAGTTAAATAAGCAGGGTGACAATATACAGCCTTGATGTACTCCTTTCCCTATTTAGAACCAGTCTGTTGTTCCGTGTCCTGTTTCAACTGTTGAATTTTGGTAGTGTGAGTCCTCCGATTTTGCTTTACTTCATATTGTTTAGTTGTTGTCAGCTATTCTAGATATTTTTTCATTCCACATGAATATTAGAATCAGCAGAATCAGCTTATTGAGACCTAAAATAGAGCTTGCTATAATGTTGATAGGAATCAGTGGGTCTATTGATCACATTGGAAAGAATTACACCTTACAAAAATTGAGTCTTCTGATACATAAGAACATAAACACATATCTCTTTTTTAGTTCTTTGGTGAATTTTCTCTTTTAATATTTATGGTTTGATATATAGATTCTTTAAATATTTTGCAAAATTTATTTCTAATTGTTTGGGGGTGTTAATAATAATAATATTTTTTAATTTTAAATTATAATAATTCAGTTATGGAATACTTGAAAGTAACTTTTGTAAATTAACTGTGAACCATGTAACCATGATATACTGTCATATTGGTTCTAGGAGGTTTTGCAGGTGTGTAAATTATTTTTTAATTTTCAATGTAGAAAATCATATCTGCAAAAAAATGACAAATTTTTTCTTTTATAGAAATTTGTATCCATTTTATGTCCTTTTCTTGTGTATTGCACTAGTTGTAGATGCTATAAAGGAAGAGTGAGAGAAAACATCCTTGCCTTTTTTTAATTTTAGAGGAAAAACATATTGTTTGTCAAAATTAATTATGATGCTAACAGTGGATTTTCAATGGAAAATTTCTATGGAGATGAGAAAGTTACTTTCACTTCCAGGTTTGCTGAGAATTCTTTTTATCATGAATGGGTCATAGATTTTTCTCAATGTAGCTTACTGAAGTTGTACATTACACAGAATGATCTTTCAGTGTTGAACTAGAATTGCATATCTGAAATAAATTCCACTTGATAGTGGGATCTGTTCGTTTCGGTCACTCAGTAGTGTCCAACCCTTTGCCACCACCTGAATCGCAGCACACCAGGCCTCCCTGTCCATCACCAACTCCCGGAGTTCATTCACATTCATGTCGATCCAGTCAGTGATGCCATCCAGGAATCTCATCCTCTGTAGTTCCCTTCTCCTCCTGCCCACAATCCCTCCCGGTATCAAAGTCTTTTCTAATGAGTCAACTCTTCGCATGAGGTGGCCAAAGTACTGGAGTTTCAGCTTCAGCATCATTCCCTCCAAATAAGTCCCAGGGCCAATCTCCTTCAGAATGGATTGGTTGGATCTCCTGGCAGTCCTAGGGACTCTCAAGAGTCTTCTCCAACACCACAGTTCAAAAGCATCAATTCTTCGGCACTCAGCTTTCTTCACAGTCCAACTCATATCCATACATGACCACTGGAAAAACCATAGCCTTGACTAGATGGCCCTTAGTCGGCAAAGTAATGTCTCTGCTTTTCAATATGCTATCTAGGTTGGTCATAACTTTTTTTCCAAGGAGTAAGTGTCTTTTAATTTCATGGCTGCAGTCACCATCTGCAGTGATTTTGGAGCCCAAAAAAATAAAGTCTGACACTGTTTCCACTGTTTACCCATCTATTTCCCATGAAGTGATGAGACCAGATGCCATGATCTTTGTTTTCTGAAAGTTTAGCTTTAAGCCAACTTTTTCACTCTTTACTTTCACTTTCATCAAGAGGCTTTTGAGTTCCTCTTCACTTTCTGCCATAAGGGTGGTGTCATCTGCATATCTGAGGTGATTGATATTTCTTCCAGCAATCTTGATTCCAGCTTGTGCTTCTTCCAGCCCAGAGTTTCTCATGATGTACTCTGCATATAAGTTTAATAAGCAGGGTGACAATATACAGCATTAACATACTCCTTTTCCTATTTGGAACCAGTCTGTTGTTCCATGTCCAGTTCTAACTGTTGCTTCCTGACCTGCATATAGGTTTCTCAAGAGGCATGTCAGGTGGTCTAGTATTCCCATCTCTTTCAGAATTTTCCACAGTTTGTTGTGATCCACACAGTCAAAGGCTGTGTCATAGTCAATAAAGCAGAAATAGATGTTTTCCTGGAACTCTCTTACTTTTTCCATGATCCAGCGGATGTTGGCAATTTGATCTCTGGTTCCTCTGCCTTTTGTAAAACCAGCTTGAACATCTGGAAGTTCATGGTTCATGTATTGCTGAAGCCTGGCTTGGAGAATTTTGAGCATTACTTGACTAGCATGTGAGATGAGTGCAATTGTGCAGTAGTTTGAGCATTCTTTGGCATTGCCTTTCTTTGTGATTGGAATGAACACTGACTTTTCCAGTCCTGTGGCCACTGCTGAGTTTTCCAAATTTGCTGGCATATTGAGTGCAGCACTTTCACAGCATCATCTTTCAAGATTTGAAATAGCTCAACTGGAATTCTATCACTTCCACTACCTTTGTTCCTAGTGATGCTTTCTAAGGCCCACTTGACTTCACATTCCAAGATGTCTGGCTCTAGATGAGTGATCACACCATTGTGATTATCTTGGTCATGAAGATCTTTTTTGGGCAGTTCTTCTGTGTATTCTTGCCACCTCTTCTTAATATCTGCTTCTTCTTTTAGATCCATACCATTTCTGTCCTTTATCGAGCCCATCTTTGCATGAAATGTTCCCTTGGTGTCTCTAATTTTCTTGAAGATATCTCTAGCCTTTCCCATTCTGTTGTTTTGTTCTATTTCTTTGCATTGATCACTGAGGAAGGCTTTCTTATCTCTTCTTGCTATTCTTTGGAACTCTGCATTCAGATGCTTGTATCTTTCCTTTTCTCCTTTGCTTTTCACTTTTCTTCTTTTCACAGCTATTTGTAAGGCCTCCTCAGACAGCCATTTTGCTTTTTTTGCATTTCCTTTCCATGGGGATGGTCTTGATCCCTGTCTCTTGTACAATGTCACGCACCTCATTCCGGAGTTCATCAGGCACTCTATCAATCAGATCTATTCCCTTAAATCTATTTCTCCCTTCCACTGTATAATCATAATGGACTTGATTTAGGTCACAAATCAAATGAGCTACCACACGTCCAAGGTCAGGGGCAAAGCCTAAAGGAGTTATCCCACATCAGAGGTCAGTGGCAGCAGACTAGAGGAGCTACACTGCATCCGAGGCCAAGGGTGACAGCAAGGAGGAGCTGCCCCATGTGCGAGGCCAGGGGCAGCGGCCAGGAGGAGAGACCCCACTTCCAAAGAGTGGTGGCTGCACGGGCGCCTGAGGGCCTAGAGGAGCTATTCCACGTTCAAGGTCAGGAGAGGCAGCAGTGAGGAGATACCCCTCATCCAAGGTAAGGAACAGCAGCTGCACTTTGCTGGAGCAGCCGTGAAGGGATATCCCATGTCCAAGGTAAGAGAAACCCAAGTAAGATGGCAGGTGTTCCAACAGGGCAGACACACTGAAACCATAATCACAGAAAACTAGTCAATCTAATCACGATAGGACCACAGCCTTGTCTAACTCAATGAAACTAAGCCATGCCCTGTGGGACCACCCTAGACGGGTGGGCATGGTGGAGAGGTCTGACACAGTGCAGTCCACTGGAGAAGGGAATGGCAAACCACTTCAGTATTCTTGCCTTGAGAACCCCATGAACAGTATGAAAAGGCAAAATGATAGGATACTGAAAGAGGTACTCCCCAGGTCAGTAGGTGCCCAATATGCTACTGGAGATCAGTGGAGAAATAACTCCAGAAAGAATGAAGGGATGGAGCCAAAGCATAAACAATACCCAGCTGTGGATGTGACTGGTGATAGAAGCAAGGTCTGATGCTGCAAAGAGCAATATTGCATAGGAACCTGGAATGTCAGGTCCATGAATCAAGGCAAATTGAAAGTGGTCAAACAGGAGATGGCAAGAGTGAACGTCGACATTCTAGGAATCAGCGAACTAAAATGGACTGGAATGGGTGAATTTAACTCAGATGATCATTATATCTACTACTGCGGGCAGGAATCCCTCAGAAGAAATGGAGTGGCCATCATGGTCAACAAAAGAGTCCAAAATGCAGTACTTGGATGCAGTCTCAAAAACGACAGAATGAACTCTACATTTCCAAGGCAAACCATTCAATATCACAGTAATCCAAGTCTATGCCCCAACCCGTAACACTGAAGAAGCTGAAGTTGAATGGTTCTATGAAGACCTACAAGACCTTTTAGAACTAACACCCAAAAAAGACGTCCTTTTCATTATAGGGAACTGGAATGCAAAAGTAGGAAGTCAAGAAACACCTGGAGTAACAGGCACATTTGGCCTTGGAATGCGGAAAGAAGCAGGGCAAAGACTAATAGAGTTTTGCCAAGAAAAGGCACTGGTCATAGCAAACACCCTCTTCCAACAACACAAGAGAAGACTCTACACATGGACATCACCAGATGGTCAACACCAAAATCAGATTGATTATATTCTTTGCAGCCAAAGATGGAGAAGCTCTATACAGTCAACAAAAACAAGACCAGGAGCTGACTGTGGCTCAGATCATGAACTCCTTATTGCCAAATTCAGACTTAAGTTGAAAAAAGTAGGGAAAACCACTAGATCATGGGATACAAGTGTCATTATATAATATTGATTTAATTTACTCATATTTCAATAAAAAATCTTGTATATGCATTTATGAGATATATTGTTCTGTACTTTTGTTGTTTTACAAGGCCTTTCTCTAGTTTTGATATTAGAATAATGCTTTGTGGTTGTTATTGAGTCACTATGTCTAACTCTTTGAGTGTCTGACTCCTCTGTGTGCAAACGTCCTCTATCTTCCACTGTCTCCTGGAGTGTGTTCAAATTTATTTCCATTGAGTCTGTGATGCTACTTGACCATCTCATCCTTTGCCTCCCTCTTCTCCTTTTGCCTTAAATCTTTCCCAGCATCAGTGTCTTTTCCAGTGAGTTGGCTCTGGACATCAGGTGACTCTTCACATCAGGTAGCCAAAGTACTGGGGCTTCAGCTTTAGCATCAGTCCATCCAATGAATATTCAGTGTTGATTTCTTTTAGGATTGACTGGTTTGATCTCCTTGCTGTCCAAGGGACTCTCAAGTCTTAACCACAATTCAAAAAGCATCAATTCTTTTGTGCTCAGCCTTCTTCATGGTCTAACTCTCACATCCATACATGACTGCTGGAAAAACCATAGCTTTGACAATACAGACCTTTGTCAGCAAAGCCTCTGTTTTTTAACATGCTGTCTAGGTTTGTCACAGTTTCCCTTCCAGGGAGCAAGCGTCTTCTAATTTCATGGCTGCAGTTGCCATCTACAGTGATTTTGGAGACCAAGAAAATCAAATCTGTCACTGCTCCACTTTTTCCCCATCTATTTGCCATGAAGTGATGGGACCAGATGCCATGATCTTACTCTTTAAATACTGAGTTTCAAGCCAGCTTTTTTTACTCTCCTCTTTCACTTTCATCAAGAGGCTCTTTAGTTCCTCTTCACCTTCTGCCATTAGAGTGGTATCATCTGCATCTCTTAGATTGCTGTTTTTCCTCCCAACAATCTTGATTCTAGCTTGTGATTCATCCAGTATGGCATTTCACATGATGTATTCTGCATAGAAGTTAAATAAGCAGGGTCACAATATATAGCCTTATCATATTCCCTTCCTGATTTGGAACAAGTCTGTTTTTCCATGTCCAGTTCTAACTGTTGCTTCTTGACCTGCATACAGCTTTTTCAGAAGAAGGTGAAATGATCTAGTATTCCCATCTCTTTAAGAATTTTCCACAGTTTGTTGTGACCCACACAGTCAAAGGTTTTAGTATAGTCAATAAAGCAGAAGTAGAAGGTTTTCTGAAATTCCTTTGCTTTCTCTTTGATCCAAGGGATGTAGGCAATTTGATCTTTGGTTACTTTGCCCTTTCTAAACCCCAGCTGGTAAACCTATAAGTTCTTGGTTCATGTTCTGCTGAGGCCTTGCTTGAAGAATTCTGAGCATAATCTTGCTAGCATGAGAAATGAAACAATTGTACAGTAGCTGGAATATCTGTTGGCATTGCCCTTCTTTGAGATTGGAAGGAAAACTGACCTTTTCCAATCTTGTGGCCATAGCTGATTTTTGCAAATTTCCTTCCCAAGAGAATAATAATGTGTTACCTCTACTTCTATTTTTCTAGGAAAGCAAGATTCTAAAAATTGATATAATTTCTTCCTTAATGACTTGCCAAAAATTCCAATGAAAATGATCTCATTCTGGTGCTTTCTATTCTGGAAAAAATATAATTATTGATTTAACTTTTAAATTCATTAGTCATCTGCTTTTAAATATTGTCTATATTTTCTATTAGAGACCTTAATATGTAATCATAGTTATTTTAAATTTTTTGTATGATGTATGTAATTATTTCTGTAGTTACAGATGTTGGAGGATTTAAATTCCTGTATTATCTTTGCTTTTTTGACTCCACTCTAGACTTTGCGTTTTCCTGCCTTCAATGAAAATCTGTGTTTTACAGCTTTTAAACTATAATACACTTTTATCACACTAGAGATTAGTTAGCATGGTAGTAAGATATGGGGAAATGAGGAGCATTTTATTACATAAGAAATTTGAGTCTTTTAATGAACATACATTTTGAGCTGTGACCTTCACAGTGTCTTTCCAGTACTTCCTTTCCCTGACTGTACCATTCCCTATAATTCCCTTAAGGAGTCTTGGCATCTATTGAATGTGTTTGTTTGTTTTATCTCAAAAAAAAAAAAAAAGAAGGTAGGAATGGAATAATGTGTGAGAAATGCTTTTTCCCTGCCTAATAATACTCTGGCAATTTTTTTCCTAAGAGATAAGGCCTTTGTTATAGAGAACACTTGGGATGTTTTTCAATACTTTTCCACTATTAGGTTCTTTCAGCTATAATTCATTGTTATTGTACTAGAGTCCTGTTGTGAGGTGATAAGACATGGGGGAACTAAAGTGTTCTCTAATCTTATGGTTAAATCTCTGGGTTTTCAATGGAATATTACTCAGCTATAAAAAAGAAAAGAATGCATTTGAGTGAGTTCTAATGAAGTGGATGAAACTGGAGCCTATTATACAGAGTGAAGTAAATCAGAAAGAGAAACACCAATATAGTATATTAACACACATGTATGGAATTTAAAAAGATGGTAATGATGATCTTACATGCAAGGCAGCAAAAGAGACACAGAAGTAAAGAACAGACTTTTGGACTATGTAGGAGAAGGCAAGGGTGGCATGATTTGAGAGATTAACATTGAAATATGTATATCACTGTATGCAAAATAGATCATCAGTGTAAGTTCGATGCATGAGGCAGGGCACTCAATGCCAGTGCCCTGGGACAACCTAGAGAGATGGGGTGGGGAGGGATGTGGGAGGGGGATTCAGCATGGGGAGACACACGTGCACCCATGGGTGATTCATGTTGATGTATGGCAAAAACCACCACAATATTGCAAATAAATTATCCTCCAATTAAAATTAACTAATTTTTTTAAAAAAATCTCCTTCCTAGAGCTTGAAAGCTCAAGGAACAGACAGTGGGTAAGTATTGCCAAGACTATTAGAAGTATTTTAATCCTTTATTTGCAAGTATTGAATAGATTGTTCTAGAAAAATAAATACAATCATTTTATAAAAAACAAAACAAAACAAAAAACTGTGTTTTAATGTACCTCTTACTGTGAGCTTTCAGCTTCCCAGGTGGCTCAGTGGTAAAGAACCCATGTGCCAATGAAGGAGATGCAGGTTTGACCCTTGGGTTGGGAGGATCTCCTAGAAGAGGAAATGCCAACACATTCCAGTATTTTTACCCAGATAATCCCATGGACAGAAGAGCCTGGTGGGCTATAGTCCATCAGATCACAGAGTCAGTCATGACTGGGTGACTAAGCACACACATGCACACACTATGACATTCACCTTCTCCAGAGGAATAGCCCTTTTTTCTCCCAAATAGATGAGACAAGAAGGCTAGACTCAATTATTTATCTAATTTGTGTCTGGAGCAAGGGTAGAAATAGCTCTGAATGAGTTTAGAGTAGCTGGCAGTAGTGTGAGCAGGTGTATCAGGCCACGCATGTTAAGGAGTGTTCCGCTAAGTGCCTAAGAGAGCCATCGAAGGGCTTTAAGTAGCAAAATGAAATCATATTTTCATGTTAGATTATTCTTACCACAATGTGAAAAGCTGATTAAAGTGAGGCCAACAGAAGTGGAGGCATCAATTAGGAAGCCATAGTACTAGTCCAGGAAGTAGATGATGGTGGCCTGATCCAAATTCATGACAGTAGAAAAGGAAAGTAAGTGAATGGACTCAGGATATATTTGGGGGTGTAAAATAAAACTGGCAATTACCTTTTAAAAAGATTATCAAGGGCCAGTTTCCATTTCTGCATATGATGAGCTTGGAAATCACCGTTCCATCTTAACAAGTAAAAAAGTTGAACAAACTGGAAAAACATCAACTCTTTTTGGATCTGTAAGAGAAGATAAGACAGGAAAAACAGCTGCCCCTAAGATTCAGAAGAGGCAGGAAAACAGGGAGTCATGATTTATTAAAGCAGACTCATGAGTGGAAACCTCCACAAACAGCAGGGCCAGCACAGGAAAACCTAAACTGTAATTGATGAATTGCTGGAGGCTGAGTGTGGACAACTCTGAAACTTAAAAGCTCCAGGAAGACCTCATCACAGGAGGAAATCTCACACTACCCTAAGAGTTACCTTTGTGAAGTAGACTTTAAGTTCCCATTGTAAATATCAGAGAAAATACCCCTCATGTTTCTGGCAGCGAGGAGAAAAACATTTTAAAATACAATCTACCTTTCTATTCTTTTGAACAAGGCTTGCCCTCAGGAGAAACTATTTAACCAAAGCCTAACCTCCTGGGACACCATCACACCCAAGTAACCTGGGGGAAAGAAAGTACCCAACGCCAGCCCACTCTAACCATTTCATCCCACCTACAAAAGGAGGGGAAAAAAACTGGAAAACACTTGTGAAGTTCACAGTTCAAAGGCATGGGCTCACTATAGGCTGAGATCTAATCTAAGACACATAGAATGTCTTCCCTTCCCCCAACACTTTACCACAACATTAGTAAAAACAGGAATCAAGATTAGTGGGAGAAATATCAATAACCTCAGATATGCAGATGACACCACCCTTATTGCAGAAAGTGAAGAGGAGCTAAAGAGCCTCTTAATGAAGGTGAAAGAAGGGAGTGAAAAAGCTGGCTTAAAACTCAACATTCAGAAAACAAAGATCATGGCATCCAGTCTCATCACTTCATGGCAAATAGATGGGGAAACAGTGGAAACAGTGACAGACTTTATTTTCTTGGGCTCCAAAATCACTGCAGACAGTGACTGAAGGCATGAAATTAAAAGACGCTTGCTCCTTGGAAGAAATGCTGTGACAAACCTAGGCAGCATGTTAAAGAGCAGAGACATTTTTTTTGCTGACAAGTATCTGTATTGTCAAAGTTATAGTTTTTCCAGTAGTCATGAAGCTCCAATACTTTGGTCACCTGATGCAAAGAGCCAACTCATTAGAAAAGACCCTGATGTTGGGAAAGATTGAAGGCAGGAGAAGGGGATGACAGAGGATGAGATCGTTGGGTGGCATCACCAACTCAATCGACATGAGTTTGGACAAGCTCCCGGAGATGGTGAAGGACAGGGAAGCCTGGTGTGCTGCAATACATGGGGTCACAAAGAGTTGGACATGACTGAGTGACTGAACAAAAACAACAATATATATGGATGTGAGAGTTGGACAATAGAGAAGGCTGAGGGACAAAGAACTGATGCCTTCAAACTGTGGTGTTGGAGAAGACTCTTGAGAGTCCCTTGGACTGCAAGATCAAACCAGTCAATCCTAAAGGAAAGTGACATTGAATATTCACTGGAAGGACTGATGCTGAAGCTGAAGCTCCAATACTTTGACCACCTGATATGAAGAGCCATCTCATTGGGAAAGGCAGGAGAAAGAGATGACAGAGGATGAAATGGTTGGATGGCATCACTGACTCAATGGACATGAGTTTGAGCAAACTTAGGGAGATGGTGTAGGACAGGGAAGCCTGGCATGCTGTGGTCCATGGGGCTGCAAAGAGTTAGACATGACTGAGCAACTTGACAACAAGTAAAAGGCTATTTAAAACAGTTCTTTTTACCAGGTACACCATGTTCAGCTATGAATAAAAATTACAAAGCATGCCAAAAGGCAAAAAATTCAATGTGAAGAGAAGAATAAACATCAGAACCAGACAGGCAGGGATTTTGTAGTTATCAGGTTGTAAGTAAAACAAATGATGAGTAACATGCTAAGGGTTTTCATGGATGGCAAGAAAGTAGATGGATGGCATGTAAGAACAGAAGAACAAGATAAACAGAGAGATGTAAACCATAAGGAAATCATCAAAAAATTTTTAAAAAAAGCTGTAAAAGAAATAAAGAATATCTTTGATGAGCTTACAAATATGTTGGACATGGATAAGGGAAGAATCAATCTCTGAGCTTGAGGATATACAAATAGAAATGTTGAAAACTGAAAAGCAAAGGGAACAAAGACTAAAAAAAAGAATAAAATATCCAAGGACTCTGAGACAACTACAAAAAAGTGCAGCACAATGGGAACACCAGGAGAAGAAGAAAGAGAGAAAGGAACAAAAGATATATTTAAATAAATTATGATTGAGAAATTCCCCAAATTAATTTCAGAACCACAGATCCAGGAAATTCAGAGAATATTAAATAGGATAAATGGCAACAATAATAATAATAATCAATAAAAACTGTACTTAAAATATCATTTTCAAACTATTGAAAATCAGTGATAAAGAAATCCTGAATAAAGTCAAAGGAAAAAATATCGTACTTACTCAATACAGGAATAAAGGTAAGATCTACACCCAACTTCTCCTGAGAAACCACCAAGCAGCAGAAGAGAAGAGTGAAATACTTTTTAAAGTATTGTGAAAAAGTGAAAATGGAAGTCGCTCAGTCGTTTCTGACTCTTTGCGTGTGACCCCATGGACTGTAGTCCATCGAATTCTCCAGGCCAGAATACTGGGGTGGATAGTGGTTCCCTTCTCCAGGGGATCTTCCAGACCCAGGAATCGAACCGGGGTCTCCTGCATTGCAGGCAGATTCTTTACCAGCTGAGTTACTAGTGAAGCCCTATTGTGAGAAAACCCCTTACCAACTTAGAATTCTGTACTTATGAAATATAATATACACACTTGTGCATGCTTATATATAAGTAAAATAAATCACAACAATCATACAAAAAATGGGAGAAACTAAAATTACTTTGTTATTATAAAGTACATAACATTCATAAAATTGTATAGTGTTATTTGAGAGTGAACTTGGATTACTTACAAACATGTACTGCAAACTCTAGGAAACTATTTTTAAAAGTTTGAAAACATACAATCTCTATGCTAAGAAAGGGGAGAAAATGGAATGGAATTATATAAGATGCTCACTTGAAATAATAAAAGGCAGAAAAAGAGTGGAAAACAAAAAGAGGAACAAAGACAAGTGCAATAAACAAAAAACAGTAATGAATATGGTAGATATGAAACTATATGAACAGCACATTGAATATCAGTAATTAAAATGCATAAATTAAAAGAGGTTGTCAGTGATGATCAAGAAACAAGACCCAAGTGTATGTTGTCTACAAGAAATTCATTTTAAATATAAAATACAGATTAAAAGAAAATGGATGGAGAAAATACACAATGCTAATATGCTAACATGCAAGGCTGGTTCAGCATTCAAAAATCGGTCAGAGTAATACATGCATGTTCAGTTGCTCAGTCGTGTCTGACTCTTGGCAACCCCACAGACTGTAGCCTGTCAAGCTCCTTTGTCCATGGGATTCTCCAGGCAAGAATACTGGAGTGGGTTGTCATTTCCTCCTCCAGGGGATCTTCCCAACCCAGGGATTGAATCCATGTCTCCTATGTCTCCTGCATTGGCAGGCGGATTCTTTACCACTGAGCCACCTGGGAATCCCGCAACAAGCTAAAGAAGAAAAATCACATGATCATATCAATAGATACAAAAAAAGCACTTGAAAACATCCAACACTCATTCATGATAAAAACTCTTAGGAAACTAGGAATAGAGAAGTTCCTCAACTTGATATAGAATATCTACTAAAAAACCTACCACCATCATGCCTAATGGCGAGAAACTCAAAACTTTCTCCCTAGGATCAGGATCAAGGCAAGAATGTCTCCTCTCACCACTTCTTTCAACAATGGAAGGTTCAGCTAATACACTAAGACAAGCAGAGGAGATAAAATATACATAGACTGGGAATGAAAAAATAAACCTCTCTTTGTTTGCAGATGACATGATTGACTACATTGAAAATCTGAAATAATTTACAAAAAATACTCCTCAAACTATAAGAAATTATGACAATCAGGAAATAACCTATCTAGGTTCAAAATCTAAAAGAACCAATGAAAGAACTTAATAGAATTAATGAGTACTTATTAGCAAGGTTGCAGAATACAAGGTTAATATGAAAAAGTCAATTGCTTTCTTATATACCAGCAATTAGTAAGTGGAACTTGACATTAAACTTACAGTATCATTTACATAAATACCCTTCAAAAGTGAAATAATTTTTATAAATATGATACAATATTTACAAATCTGTATGAAAAAAACTATAAAACTGATAAAATCAAAAGAGACTAAACAAATGGAGAGACAGTCCATGTTCATGGATGTCTGTGTATTTAGTCACTCAGCTATGTCCAACTCTTTCTGATCCCATGGATGGTAGCCCACCAATTCCTCTGTCCTTGATTTTTTTTTTAGGCAAGAATGCTGGAGTGGGTTGCCATTTCCTCCTCCAGGGAATCTTCCCAGCCCACAGATTGAACCTATGTCTCCTATGTCACCTGCATTGCAGGCAGATTCTTTACCCACTAGGCCATCTGGGAAGCATGTTCATAGATAAGAGAGTCAATATTGTCAAGATGTCAGTTCTTCACAATTTGATCTATAGATTCAATGCAATTTCAATTAAAAAAACAATCCCTGAAGGTCATGTTGTTCATATCAGGAAATGATTCTAAAGTTTATATAAAGAAAAAAAATTTTCATAAGAGCCAATACAATATTTGAGAAGAACAAAGTTGGAGGACTGATACCACCTGGCTTCAAGACATGCTGCTGCTGCTGCTAAGTCGCTTCAGTCATGTCTGACTCTGTGCAACCCCTTAGACGGCAGCCCACCAGGGTCCGCCATCCCTGAGATTCTCCAGGCAAGAACACCAGAGTAGGTTGCCATTTCCTTCTCCAATGCATGAAACTGAAAACTGAAAGTGAAGTTGCTCAGTCGTGTCCGACTCTTAGAGACCCCATGGACTGCGGCCCACCAGGCTGCTCCATCCATGGGATTTTCCAGGCAAGAGTACTGGAGTGGTTTGCCATTGCCTTCTCTGCAAGACATACTATAAAGCTATAATAATGAAGACACTATAGTATTAGTGAAAGAATAGATACATAGATTAATGGAAGAGAATAGAGAACCCAGAAATAGACTTACATGCATGTAGTCAACTGATCTTTGACAAAAAAACAAAGACAATACATTGGAGTAAAGATCACCTTTTCAACAAATGATAGTGAAACAGACATCCACATGTAAAGAACTGAATCTAGACTGACTTTACACGCTTCACAAAAATTGACTCAAAATGGATCATAGATCTAAATATAAATGCATAGCTATTAAAATCCTTGAAGATAATTTAGGAAAATCTGAATAAATTTAGTACAAAAGTGATTTTTTAAATATAATACCAGTGACATGACCCATAAAAGGAAAAGTTAAAACACTGGATTTCATCAAAGTTAAGAACTTGAGATGACACTGGAGAAAATATTTGCAAAAGACATATCTGATAAACAGCCATTACAGAAAATATAATATACTTTGAAAACTCAAAACTCAACAATAAGAAAACAAATTACTTAAATAAAAATCTGGGCCAAAGATGTTAACATATACTCTACCAAAGAAGATAGACAGGTGGGAAATAAGCATCTGAAAAGATACTGCGCATCATATATCACCAGGGAAATGCAAATTTTAAAAAAAAAGCAGCAATGAGATGTTATTCTACAACTATTAGAATGGTCAAAATCTGAAACACTAACAGCAAATACTGACAAAGATGTGAAGCAACATTGCTGGAGGGAATTCACTGCTGGAAGAAATACATAATGGTACAGCCACTTTAGAAGACAGTTTGGCGGCTTATTACGAAAGTAAATATGTTCTTCCAAACAATTCAGCAATTCTAGAGGTTGGCATTTACCCAAAGGAGTTGAAAATTTATGTCTAATAGAAAACCTTACAGGGATATTTATAGAAGCTTTATTCATAATTATCAAAACTTGGAAGCAACCAAGATAGCTTTCAGTAAGTGAATGGATAAAAGAACTGCAATGTACCAGACAATGGAATATTATTCAGTGCTTAAAAGAGATGGCGTCTCAGGTGGCGCTAGTAGTAAAGAACCTGCCTGCCAATGCAGGAGACATAAGGGACACAGGTTCAATCCCTGGGTCAGGAAGATCCCCTGGAGAAGGACACAGCAACCTACTCCAGTATTCTTGCCTGGAAAATTCCATGGACAGAAGAGCCTGGGAGATTACAGTCTATAGGATCCCAAAGAATTGGACATGACTGAAGCAACTTAGCACATACACATGCACCAAGCCAATAAAAGACATAGAAAAACCTAAAAGGCCTATTGCTAAATGAAAAAAAGCCAATCTGAAAAAAATTACATACCATGATTCCAAATATATAAAATTTTAGAAAAGATACAGCTATAAAGACAATAAAACAATCAGTGGATGCTAGGAGTTGGGAGTCAAGGAGAGATAAAATTGGCAGAGCAGAGAGAATCTTAAGAGCAATGAAACCACTCTGTATAATATAATAGTGGATATATGTCATTATACATTTGTCCAAGCCCATAAAATGTACAGCAACAAGAGTGAATTGTAATGAAAGCTATAATCTTAGGGTGATTATGATCTGCCCATGTAGGTTAGCCAGTTATAACAATTTAACCACGCTAGTGGGAGATGGCGGCAACAGAGGATTCAATACAATCATGAGAGCAGAAGTTTCTGTTTCTTCTCAATTTTTCTGTGAACCTAAAATTGTTCCAAAACATTAAATATTTCATAAAAACAAACAATAAACAAAGATGGATTTTCTGATTAGGTTCAAGATAGCAATATCGAAAGATCCTGAGTTTACCTCCTCCAGACACAGTGCATCTACAGCTACACGTGAAATAAGTTTCCTCTGGAGAAAACCTAAAGCCTGCCTGAGTGGTATAAAAAGGACTTTCTGGTAGCTTGGATATGAAGGGTAAAGGAGAGAGAAAGATGTTAAGGGTGACTCTCTGATTTTTACTTTAAGCAACAGGGTAAATTGTGATTAGATAAATTTACCTGAAAGAAATAGTTTGAGGGGAGCATATAAGAAAGGTGATGGGCTCAGGGGTCAAGAAGCCATATTTAGACATTAGTCTTAAGATATCAGAGAATGAGCATAGTGGAGTAGATGAAGTTGCTGATGTCGAAATCAATGGGGTTGATGAACTCCCCTACCTAGAGAATGCAGAGTAATTGAAAAATGCAAACTTAGTAACAAACAGAGCCCAAATCAGTCAATTACAGAGGAATCTTGGAAATAAACCTATTTCCTGATTCTGATTAAAAAACTACTAGATTTTCACCCAGATCTAGCACTGTATTTCTGAATTTAAATTCATATCATAGTTTAGGGCCACGTAAAATATTTTGATGTTGTTTCTTTAGCTAGAGAAAATATCCAATGACTGAACATCCATTAAATTCTAGTCACTGAGCACATGTCTTAAGAATACCAGAGGAGTGGGAAAGAAATTTTTAAAAAGAACACAGCAACAGGAGATCAGAAAGAGAAAAGTAATAGAGGAAAACATGGAAAGAAAAATATCATTACAAAAAAGAGAAAGCATGAAATACAGATAGGATGATTAAAAATATATAAATCTTATTTAGAACGTTTTCAGTTCAGTTCAGTTCAGTCGCTCAGTCATGTCCGACTCTTTGCGACCCCATGAATCGCAGCACGCCAACTCCCAGGGTTCACTCAAACTCATGTCCATTGAGTCAGTGATGCCATCCAGCCATCTCATCTTCTGTCGTCCCTTCTCCTCCTGCCCCCAATCCCTCCCAGCATCAGAATCTTTTGCAATGAGTCAACTCTTCTCATGAGGTGGCCAAAGTCAGCTTTACCATCAGTTCTTCCAGTGAACACCCAGGACTGATCTCCTTCAGAATAGACTGGTTGGATCACCTTGCACTCCAAGGGACCCTCAAGAGTCTTCTCCAACACCACAGTTCAAAAGTATCAGTTCTTCGGCGCTCAGGGTTCTTCACAGTCCAACTCTCACATCCATACAAACACCCTCTTCCAACAACACAAGAGAAGACTCTACTCATGGACATCACCAGATGCTCAACACCAAAATCAGATCGATTATATTCTTTGCAGCCAAAGATGGAGAAGCTCTATATAGTCAGCAAAAACAAGACCGGGAGCTGACTGGCTCAGATCATGAACTCCTTATTGCCAAATTCAGACTTCAATAGAAGAAAGTAGGGAAAACCACTAGACCATTCAGGTATGACCTAAATCAAGTCCCTTATGATTATACAATGGAAGTGAGAAGTAGATTTAAGGGACTAGATCTGATAGATAGAGTGCCTGATGAACTATGGACAGAGGTTCATGACATTGTACAGGAGACAAGGATCAAGACCATCCCCATGGAAAAGAAATGCAAAAAAAGCAAAATGGCTGTCTGGGGAGGCTTTACAAATAGCTGTGAATAGAAGAGAAGTGAAAAGCAAAGGAGAAGAGGAAAGATATAAGCATCTGAATGCAGCGTTCCAAAGAATAGCAAGAAGAGATAAGAAAGCCTTCTTCAGTGATCAGTCCAAAGAAATAGAGGAAACCTAGAACATTTTAGTCATTGCAAAATCAAATAATTCTATTTATTTTCTTTTCCTGGTGTAGAAAAAAACATTTGTGTCTGATTTTAATTATTGTCATTCCCAATTATCAAATGTAACAAGATACAGAAGACAAATTTCTGACATTTAAAAGCTTATAAAATATATAAATATATTCCCTTTAAGTAATACTCCCTGATGGAGGTGTTAAATTATGTGTAAACTTGGTTTTACATATGCAAAGTCAACTACTCTGTGACTGCAATTTTGTAGCCAATTTGTAACAAAAATTGAAAAAAGAAAAACACCTCCATAAAAACTGACAAACATACACAAAAATAATAACAACGATCCTTGTTAGTAGATGTTTTTTGAAAGCTGTCTTCTAACAAAACATACATTTGTTTTATAATGTGAAAAAATACGTAGTGATCTTTATGGTGTATGGAGAGAAAATATGAATTCTGCTTAAATACTTTGGTTATTACATGGGAAATAAATACCATTCCCCTGAATTATTTTGACATGACTTCATTCTTCATTTCACTACTATGTTGCCCACAGAAGTATTTAACAGTCAACAAAAGTATAGAAATTGATACAATATCAGAGGAAATCCTTCAACAAATCAAAGCTCTGGTTTTCCCAGTAGTCATGTACAAATGTGAGAGCTGGACCATAAAGGCTGAGAGCTGAAGACCTGATCCTTTTGAACTGTGGGGCTGGAGAAGACTCTTGAGAGTCCCTTGGACAACAAGAAGATCAAACCAGTCGATCCTAAAGCAAACCTCTGAACAGTCATTGGAAGGACTGATGCTGAAGCTGAGGCTCCAATACTTTTTTGGCCACCTAATGCCAACCAAGAGCTGACTCACTGGAAAAGACCCTGATGCTGGGAAAGATTGAGGGCAGGAGGAGAAGGGGGTGACAGAGGATGAGATGGTTGGATGACATCATTGACTCAATGGTTGTAAGTTTTAGTATACTCTGGTAGATAGTGAAGGACAGGAAAGACTGGAGTACTGCAGTCTGTGGGGTCAAAAAGTCAGACACGACTGAGCAGCTGAACAACAACAATAAATATAAATATATATCACTTGTGCTTATACCTTTTTGCACAACAAATTAGTTTTAGTTGTGAACTTATTCAATGGTTATTATAACATAAATCACAATTTACAGTGAACTACAAGAATTTCAGGTATTAAAAATCCCTATCACTCTTCTGAATGACAAGAAATATTTGCCCTATGAAGTGCTCCATGCTGCCCACTTAAGAGGTTCCTTTAGTGGGTGAGTTTTTTTGTCCCTGCTGATGATAGAATCCGTTCGGGAGGGCTCTACGAACAGGATATGGGAAGGACTTACTGGCACCTTCTGTTGACAATATCTGGAAAGCATTTGCTATCACATGGTGGCAAAGTCTATTCTTATGCCCTATAATGAAAGGAGAGCTCACAGACAAATTATCAAGTGAAAGTCACGGCCAAATTCATAAATGTGATTCTAAATTTCCTCAGAAGTTGATACTGCAGCACTGTCAATGATATAAGCACTTTCCAAAAGAATTTTTTACATGAAATCTAGAAATACAATCCGTGCATAAGACAAATTTGATCTCCCCCTTCCCATGGTATTTGTGCAGAAAAAGATAAATAGGTTTAACCTACATATCAATAGCCTGGACCAGGGTTCCTCTTTTCACTGGACTTCCCAGTATGCATAAGGGAATTTTTGTTTCATTAACTTTGATTAGGGGAGGGCTGGAGAGAATACCATGCCTCAGACATAAACCTAAACATTTATGTTTTAAACAGCAGAGGAACAACCCAATTCCTATTTTCTTTTTGCAAGTTTTCAACAATAGTTAATCACTAGCCAGAGATTTTTCAGAAAACATTCTAGGAGAGAATGAATTCTCAATATATTATTTACGTTCTCGTGGATATTAAAGCAGAATACTATCGAGATGCTTTCTAGAGTGTTTTCTCTTGTACCATCTGCTATGGGCTGAATTGTGTCCCCAGTTTATATGTTGATGCACTAAGCCTCAATATCTCAGAGACACCAAACATGCACACACACAAAGAGAAACAATGGGAGGACACAGTAAGGAGAGAGACTTCAGAAGAAACACAAACCTGCTGACACTTTGCTCTTGGACTTCCAGCCTCCAGGACTGGAAGAAAATAAAATTCTGTTACTTGAGCCACGTGGACTGTGTTATTTTGTTATAATATCCCTAGCAAATTAACACACCACCTGTTTATCTAGAATAATCTATGGGGTCGGCCAAAAAGTTTGTTCAGGTTTTCCCATAAGATGGTATGAAAACCCAAATGAACTTTTTGGCCAATCCAATATATCTTAACATACAGATTTTCAGTCCCCATTCCAGTGCCTGCATCCTAGACCTGGTATGTAAGACTACATTTCAACAGTTATTCAAAGAGAATTCTAATGTCAAGTGAAGTTTAAGAAACTCTAGTAGCAATCATCTTTATAGATCAAAACTAATAAACATTTCATCTTTTCTGTTTTAAAATATTGTTTTGTGACTACATTTTTGGAGTAGTGAAGTTTAAAAATAAATAGAAATTTCACTGTGGCTCTCTCTTCAGCTCTGGATTAGCTGACACTTCTTAAAGGATCAGACTGTTTTATAAAGTTTCCAAGCTGATAGGAATACTTGACAGGTAGAGGACAGGGAACTCTTCATTAACATGATGACTGATTCCATGCTTAACACTTGCCAATATCTGCATACTCAACCAAGATTTACTCCTTTGACTTATGCTGTCTTTATTCTTAAATTTTTAAAAGAACCTTAAATTAAAACTCATTCACTATATATAGTATATATGACATTTTAAAAATATTGCAATACTTGTTTGAAAAATCTTGGAGCCAAAAATTGCCCTCCGTCATAGTCACCTTCCACTAATGTCACATTGGGGGCCTCTCACTATCTTCAACTAATTAAAGGCAAATCTTACAAATGTTGAAATGAGCATTCTGATCAATTTTAGGATAGTTTTTTTCTCTCCCCCTACAAAAGGAGGAACCCTGTGTTTATGCATATAAAGAAATGTGAAAAGGGGCAATGACAGGCGATAACGCTAGATCAAGTTTTTGCAAAGCCTTAAAAATAGCCTTGCTCTCAGTTCTTTAGCATGCTTTCCTGAAAAGGAAATTTCACCAATCTGCAGATATACACACAGTTCTGTTTGACTTATTGGTTTCTGAAATTATGTCAATTTTTTTAGGTTTGCTTTTTGTCAGTTATTTTGTATACTCTTTGATAACAAACTTAGGAACCTGAATATTCCTTATCACTTCAACTCAGGTCCAAAGATACTAATTTAATGTTTCCTATATGTCAAGCACTGTGCCAGGTTCCACAGTGCTCACCCTTTTGACTCTGAGATGTGACACATCTTCCTTAATTGAGAATACACTATTTCCCAAGTGTGCACATATATACCATACACTCAGGCACAAAACTACATATGCATAATTCATATTCTCCTGTTCCTCTCTTTCTTCCTCCTCTTTCTCTCCCTCCTCTCCCTACCCTCCTTTTCTCTCCTCCCTCTCCTCTTTCTCTCTTATATAAACTGAAACCATCCTTCCTAGGACTTTTAGTTTCTATCTAACCAATAAACATAAAGTCAGAGAAATTTTCTAAGTTGAAAGTGATGTGTTTGTTAGTCACTCACTCATGTCTGACTCTGCAATTACATGGACTGAAGCCCGCCAGGTTCCTCTGTCCATGGAATTCTCCAGGTATCCAATTAAAATAAAGTAATTACTTTTTTAAAAAAAAGAATACTGGAATGGGTTGCCATTCTCTTCTCCAGGGGATCTTTCCCACTCAGGGATCGAATCCAGGTCTTCTACATTGCAGGCAGGTTCTTTACCATCTGAGCCACCAGGGAAGCCCTTTTTTAAGTTGCCATGGAGGAAGTAGTATAATCTTCATTCCTGTAACCCCACTATATATATCTAGTCTCTACTCTAAAAATGAGGCGGAGGGACAGTTATAATATTTAATGGTTGCTTATTTCTGTATTAAAAACCGTGCTATGTGTGGTCTACATGGATTATATAATATCATTATTATCTATATCTTGTAGATGAGTCTTAGGGTAAATTTTCCTAGGTTGCTGAACTAGCACCTCATAGAACAAGGCATCTAACCTGGCTGTTTTAGTTCTAGAATCCATCTGTTTAATAAAACATGCCATTTCTAGTTCTGCTGAAACAAAAGGTTTCTATAGAGCATGCGAATGCTTTTAGATTTCACTAAGATCATTACTGGAAACAGCCATTTGAGTGTGGATTTACCTTTGAGAATATTATTCATTAAGGTACTTGAAGACTCTTGCGTTTAATTGTTTTCAAACTCGTTCCAATTTTTTTTTTTTCACATCTTACACTGGCATGCTGACTATTTGGATTACATACTTTTTGTACTGTTTTTATTTCCTGGAATTTGGACCACTGTACTTCTTTTTATTCTCTACATTATTTAATATTTTATTAAATATTGCTTTATATTGCAGGATACAGGATGCTTGGGGCTGGTGCACTGGGGTGACCTGGAGAGATGGTGTGGGGAAGAAGGTGGGAGGGGGGTTCAGGATTGGGAACATGCGTACACCCATGGCGGATTCATGTTGATGTGTGGCAAAACCAATACAGTACTGCAAAGTAAAATAATGTAAAAGAAAAAAAATATTGCTTTTATTATTTCCACTCTTACTAGAGTTTTAAGTTCACTTTGGTGTAACTTCTTGCTTCTTTGGGTGGGTATGGATATTATTTATTTTCATTAGTTTTTATATTTTTAACAAAAGTATTTGAGGCGGTCAATTAACATAAAAGTACTGTTTTAAATGGGCTTTCCCAGTAGTTCAGGTAATGCAGAAGACATGGGTTTGATCTCTGGGTTGGGAAGATCCCCTTGACGAGGATATAGAAATCCACTTCAGTATTCTCGCCTGGAAAATCCCATGGAATGAGGATCCTGGCTGGCTACAGTCCTTTGGGTCACAAAGAATCAGAAAAGATGGAAGCAACTGCGCGTGAACAGACGCTTTCACTGTGTGACACAGGATTAAATGCACATATTGATTACTTTCAATTTCCTCAATTACAAAAAGCCATAATTATTTTTCATCCCTATTATGATTTTTTGAATAATCTATTAACTATTCAGGACTTCATTATAAACTCTCCTAACAGGAAGAAAAGGTCAACCTTTTCAATGTTGATTTTTAATTTAATTGTATTATTAAAGAATATGGTATGTTTGATAAAAATTGTTTAAACTCTTAAACTTATTTACAAACTAGTACCTGGTAAATTTTAGTAAATGTTCTAAAAGTCTAGCAAAAAATATGAATTTTCTATTTTGAGAAAGCAGATTTCTATCACAGCTATCAGCTCAAATTTGTTAATATTGTTGCCCAAAGTATCTACAAATTACTTATGACCTTATTATATTTTTACAGATAATATAAAAATGTATACTTATCTCTGTTTGGTCAGTGAGTTTCTGACAGAGCTGCATTAAAATTGCTATCATTATGGTTTCTTGAATCCCTTTCTATCATTCTGCTTGGGTTGCTCTATATATTTTTGAGCTATATTCATAAGTATAAAAAACTTCTGAAAAAAATGTCATTTAGTGAATTTTAATTTTTATCATGTATAATTACCCTTTGCTCTTTTTAATTGTGAAGTATGCCAACATTTTGTTTCATATGAATTTTGCTAATTTTATTTGCCCATTGTATTACTAAACATTATTTTATTTTTAACTATTCTTTGGAATGTGCTTTTGTATATCACTTATACATAGCATATAGGTGGTCTTTGGACTTAAAAAGGTAAATTTAATTTGCTAATATGTATTATAGCATCCTGTCCCATGATTTCCTGACGAATAGAAGTGGGGAAAGTGGAAGCACTGACAGATTTTATTTTCTTTGACTCCATAATCACTGTGGACAGTGATGTAGCCATGAAATTAAAAGATGCTCGCTCCTTGGAAGGAAAGCTATGACAAATCTAGATACCATATTAAAAAGCAGAGATATCACTTTGCTGACAAAGGTCGATATAGTCAAAGCTATGGTTTTTCCAGTAGTCATGTATGGATGTGAGAGCTGGACCATAAAGAAGGCTGAGCACCAAAGAATTGATGTTCTCAAATTGTGCTGGAAAAGACTCTTGAGAGTCCCTTGGATTGCAAGGAGATCAAACAAATCAATGCTAAAGGAAATCAACTCTGAATATTCATTGGAAGTACTGATGCTGAAGCTGAAGCTCCAATACTTTGGCCACCTGATGCAAAGAGCCACCTCATTGAAAAAGACCTTAATGCTGGAAATAATTGAGGGCAGGAGGAGAAAGGGGCGGCAGAGGATGGAATGGTTAGATAGCGTCACTGACTAAATGGACATGAATTTGAGCAAACTCCTCTGGCAAACAGAGGAGACAAGCATGCTACAATCCATGGGGTCGTGAAGAGTCGGACATGATTAAAGACTGAACAATAAAAATGGCTACCAATATATTTAAAAATCTTTTCTCCATATCATTTTATGTTTTTTGCTTACTTGGACTGCAAGGAGATCCAACCAGTCCATTCTGAAGGAGATCAGCCCTGGGATTTCTTTGGAAGGAATGATGCTAAAGCTGAAGCTCCAGTACTTTGGCCACCTCATGTAAAGAGTTGACTCATTGGAAAAGACTCTGATGCTGGGAGGGATTGGGGGCAGGAGGAGAAGAGGACGACAGAGGATGAGATGGCTGGATGGCATCACTGACTCCATGGACGTGAGTCTGAGTGAACTCTGGGAGTTGGTGATGGACAGGGAGGCCTGGCTTGCTGCCATTCATGGGGTTGCAAAGAGTCGGACACGACTGAGCGACTGAACTGAACTGAACCGTTCATACTATTTGTCCTATTTCTTTTCTGTGTTTTCACATGGATTGACAAACATTCTATGCTTTTTTTTATTGCTGATTTTTGCAATGTAAGTCATTTTTTTTCATCTTTTAGTGTTTACCTTTATTTTTGATATATAATATTACAGACATTCTAAAATCAATAGTATTAGTAATCCTAATCTCTTTTTGGCTATGACAAGGAAATATTTTCACTATTCTTTAAACACACTCTCCCTCAAGTCTTATTTTTGGTAAACATGTTTTAATTCTTTAAAACTTATCTCTTTGCTTTTACAAAATTAGTTTTCTTTTTTTTTTAATGAGGGAGTGGATTAAATCTAAATAGCAAATTTTATTAATGTTTGTGCTCACTATTCTGTTAGCCACAGCTTGTCTACTTTTCGCATCTTTTTCTTTACTCACTGAAAACATTTTTAACGGGTTTTGTTTTTGTCTTTTTTGTAGATGTGGCTTATGTGTTTACATATCTTAATATTTGGTACTTTTAATTTTGCTTTCACTCTTTAATGACACTCTGGTGGGTCATAAAATTTTCAGTTGACAGCAGTTTATCTCAGCATTTTAAAGTTATAATTTCTTAGTTTTCTGGCATCCGTTATTATGAATGAAAAGTCGAATTATCAGTTACTCTGTATAAAGTCAATATTATTATTAAGTGATAAGAGTTAGGCATTTCCAAGTAAATCCATATAAAAGATCAGTAAATATCTACTTCACAACATTCAGAAAAAAGAATACCAGGTGAATTAAATTCTTACATATAAAAATTTAGATATTGCAAAAAAAGAAGAATTATATTTTAGAATTTATTTTTGTACCCCTGGCCAAAAGACACTATAAACAAAGTTGAAAGACAAGCATTAGACTTGGAAAGATTTTGTAACGCATGACACATGAATGGGTATCAAGAGTATAAAAATAAATACTATCAGCTATTACGTCATCCTTACTATCTGCGTGTGTATGCAGGCATACAAGATAAAGATTTAGCTATATCATTTTTCAACTTTTGACAAAAAAAATAAAACATGCTAGATGTTGAGCTATAGATTTTGATCTACTTTCCTATCTCTTGAGTTTAATTTTAAGAAAAGTTTTGTTTTACAAATACACACATCAGTTCCAATGAAGCAAAAGGTAAGGTTTTTACTACTCATTTCTAATCTTCAGTGGAATTATTTTCAAAAGAACAAAAGAGACCAAGGCAAAGGCCTTTATGTAGTTCATGTAGTCTTATGTGCTTATATATTGTAGACATGTGTCAGGCTATAAAGAAAAAACATGTAAGCTGGAGAAAGGAAACAATACAAATTTAGAGTATTGTTTATTAATGTGCGATCTTGGGCCAACTGCTCTACTTCTCAAAACCTCTGTTTTCTATCTTCAAAGTAAAAATAATAGTACCTAACTTATATTTTTTTATATTTAGTAAGTTAGTCACACAGCACACTTAGTATAGAATTTTAAAGACTGTTTTATTTCTATAATAGCTATTTGTATAAACTGCTTTTTAAAATAATTTTTAATTTATGGGTTTTGTGTCTTACTTTGATTCTTTAAGTATTTTTCTTTCAATCTTATATATTTTTGTTTTGAGACTGGCAAAAATTCATTCTATTAGTGGATCCTTGGGGATCACAGAAAAAAGTGAAAGACCTACAATTACAGTCTGCTACCCTTTCCTCATAAAAAGTCATCAAAAACTCAAGTGTTTAGTGTCATACCAAGAAAAAAAAATTTTTTATCCAAAAGCAGAATGCAAAATATTAACCTGGGATCACTAGATCTACAACTGCATACCAGTTGTAGTATATAGTTGACTAAAGCCAGATTATTAATTTTTTCAGATTATTAATTTTTAGTAATGGATCCAATAATGAAATAATAAAAATAGTTCAAGAATGGTTAAAATATTCAAGGCAAGATCTCTCTCAGTGGGGAGTCAATTTAAAGGAATAGTAGAATATCAGCAACACAGGTTATTTCCCACTATGTAAAAGCCATCTTGAAATTTTATTATAATTATCTAATTTAATTATTAACAGTTTTTTTTGTATTGAATTTTTTCTTTTTCCCTCTACTTTTATGTTTAGCTATATTTGGACAGTATTTTCTTTCAAAGCACATCAGTTCAGCTCAGTTCAGTTCACTTGCTCAGTCATCTCCGACTCTTTGCAACCCCATGAATCACAGCATGCCAGGCCTCCCTGTTCATCACCAACTCCCGGAGTTTACCCAAACTCACGTCCATCATCGGTGATGCCATCCAGCCATCTCATCCTCTGTCGTCCCCTTCTCCTGCCCCCAACCCCTCGCAGCATCAGGATCTTTTCCAATGAGTCAACTCTTTGCGTGAGGTGGCCAAAGTATTGGAGTTTCAGCTTTAGCATCAGACCCTCCAATGAACACCCAGGACTAATCTCCTTTAGGATGGACATAGCCAGTGATAATAATATTTTAGGAAACCTTTTCATATTGAACTTCTTTTATTCTACTCACATTTAAATTCTTTTCATAATGAAAGGATAAATTTTCTTTTTCTCTTTCCCTGGACTGGTAAATAGTGATGAGAGCAACAATAGCAATTCCTCACAGAATTCCTGCTGGATTTCTGACAGTGGCCTCACAAACCATTAAATGAAGTTGAAATTATCAACAAGTTCTCTATCTTTCTTGCAATCCAAGTTAAATGACAGCAAGTTTCTATCAGTTTGACCACCTTACCCTCCTTCTTCACCATCCAAACAGCTACCACCTTAATCAGAGCCCTCATCATTTTTACCCTAGGCAATACCACTTCCCTAGGACTCTCTCTCCACAGGTCACTTACATCCTCAAAATACATATCTATTAATGTGACTCTAGTTTTAAAATCTGATTTTAACTTTGTACACTTACGGTTTTGACATTGTTTTGTTTATATAGATAGTTTTAGGACCAGAAGTTTCAGCTTTGAATATTATTGATTCTAGATAAGTGTGAGGAATGTGGGATAAAATTAGGATTTTTCTATGGGAAGAGGAAATCACAGAACAATGATGTAGGTCTTTCAGTTGAATTACTAGCTTAAGCTTCTTACTGGTCAGGGGATAAGAACAGGGAGGGCACAATTTTAGGATCTATGATCACAAAAATTTTTTCAATAAGAGCAAAAACTTTGAAAATGTACCATGTGCTATTTCCAAGAGCAATCTCTAAGCAGCATACAGAATAAAACAGATTAAAGAAATAATTACATCTTCACAGAAATACTTTTGAGGGCTTAAGTTACCACAATAAGCAACAAAAATGAAGTCCTTTTGCAAGCAGAAGAGTCACATGCCTTTTTCATTGATTTTGTCACTTCATCATGCACAACAAATCTATGTCAACATGAGTGGAGAATCTCAAAGGGGAAAAAAAAGCACAAGTCAAGGCCATAAAAGCACCAAATCTACTTAGTAAATTGTCTACTGTAGTCATAATGACAGGGTTTGTCTTTTAGAATAGGATCCACAACCCACTGTATCTAAAGAGATGTTAAAGATCACTTTACTAATTTAACATGGCTGTCTCTCAGTTAATATCAACTTTTTTTTAGATAGAGAAAAAAATATGGCAATGTATGGTAGTCTTCTAATTGGACATTATTTTCATAAAGTATTCTTAGTTTTTCACTGTATCAGTTTGGTAGGGCTGCTGTAACAAAATACACACACTAACTGAGTAGCTTAAACAATAGAAATATATATTATTTCATGGAGACTGGAGGTTCAAGAGCAAGGTGCTACAGGGCCATGCTCCCTCTGAAGATGCTAGGGAAGTTCTAAGCCTCTCTTCTAGCATCCATGTATGTTTTGTTTCTACCCAAATTTCCCCTTTGTATGAAGACATCAGTCACACTGGGTTAGGTACCCAACCAACTCCAGTATGATATCACCTTAACCAACTGCATCTTCAATAACCCTGTTTCCAATCAGGTTGTACTGCGAAGTACTAGGGTTTAGGACTTCAGCAAATGAATTCAGAAGGGACCCAACTGAACCCTTAACACCTACTAATACAAGTATTTCCATTACCCTTAAACATTATGGATAGTGTGAGAAATCATGCATCATTTGTTTTTGTTTGTTTTTTTGAGCAGTTTTACTTTGAGCAAGACAACAATAACAACAAAAGACAAGCACTGTCTTTTTCCTCAAAGAGTTTGGAAGTTTGGAAGGAAGATACATAGATATATGAAGAGATATCTCTTAAACAATATATAAACGATGTGGCCAAATAAATATCATTAAGTACAAGAATAAGGGAGTTCTAGAAAGATTCTGCAAGTATGATCAAACTTTATAAAAAGAATGCTGTACAATGAGCAGAATTTTTGTCCAAAAATGTAGAAGTGGTGAGCTGTACATTATACAGACACACACAGGCACACAAACACACATTTACACACAAAGTCAAGATTCCTAAATGAGGAAAGTGGGGCACAAGGCTGAGCTCTTTGGAGAGAGCCTTAAATGCCAAGCTAACAAGTTTGGGTTTTGTCACATAAGCAAGGAGAAGACATAAAAGTATTTAACAGTAACATTCTAAAATGATATTTCAGGGAAATTAATTAAGGCAGAATTGAAAATGACTGAAGGAAGGAAAAATTGTGGTAATAACATATCAAGTCTCTTTAGAGGATGAACCAAAGGGTGGACAATGTCTTTTCACATCTGTGAAACCCCCATTCTCTCCTAAAAGAATTCATTTTGCCAGTCCCATTCCTTTCCTGACCCTTCATCAATTAGGAAGCAGTAAAAGTCTGGAAAAATCACAGGCGTAGAGTTCCTGCTGTACCTGATTCCAGTGTGCTGGATCGTCATGAAGCAGAACAGCACAGTAATTTGAAAGCCCTCGCCTCAAAGAACTAGAGATCATAATTTCCCAAATCCACTGAACACCTGTGGTCACAAGAGGGGAAGTGAGTTGATATTTCTGAAATATTTTAAATATTACCAGAAGGTAATGATGAGCAGGTTTGTACTGAAACTTGTTAAGTGAAGAAGGTCACTGTTATCTCGAACTGCATGTGCAAAAAAAACTATGTCATGGAACAGAGGAAAAGAGTCCCCTCTTTGTGATTCCAGAGAGACTGAAGCAGGAATGTGCGTTTAGTTTGGGGATCTCATTATGGGAAAAAGAGAGACATGCTGCAGGAAGTTCAGAAGAAATCAACAGGAATAATTAAGGAACTAGAGGTATTTACTCTAGAGGAAATATTAAAAGAATAAATAATGTACATGCAGTTGGCTAACTAATGGGAACATGAGAATTGTCTACAAATACCTAATGTGTGTAAACATTGAAAACTCAAAGTCAATACAAAGCCTAGAGCAAGAAGTTAAAATTAAAAATAAGGCAATTAAATGGAAAAGAAAATTCTGGCAGAATACAAGAGAAAGCAAGGCACATACTGCACAAATAGTAACGGTTGGCCTAACTTTCCCAGAATATTTAAAAACAAATTAGCCAAATAATAACATGTGCTATGTGGGGCACAAGCACCCAGGAATAAATGTTTTATCCAATAAGATGTTACTTTCCTTCCTTTAATTTTTTAAAAAATATTTCATCACTAATGGAATAAAGATATGGGAAAAACATATTCTGGCTCTACTATAAAATAAAAGTGCAATTTAGTCATCTAAAATATTTGAAGACAGAATGTTGCTTTTGTACTTTGAGAGACTCCAGTCAATGTCCTCTCTTATCTGGGATATATTCTAATTACCTCCAAATGGGAGAGATGAGCTGAATATTTACATTGTTTATCTCTTTTTATTACCACTATCCCCATGGAACAAAGATGAGTGAAAAGGACACTTCTATAAGGCTAGACAACTGGTTCCCCTCTCCCCCAGGCTTCTCCTCTCACCTAGGTCTGCTTGATCATTTCATCACCACAAAGTCACACAGCTATAACCTCTGCTTTTATTCCTTTAACCCCAAAGTCTCTCATTTTAATCTATCTGATTTGAGTGCTCTCAGATATGCAGATGACACCACTTTTATGGCAGAAAGTGAAGAGGAACTAAAAAGCCTCTTGAAAGTGAAAGAGGAGAGTGAAAGAGTTGGCTTAAAGCTCAACATTCAGAAAACGAAGATCATGGCATCTGGTCCCATCACTTCATGGGAAATAGATGGGGAAACAGTGGAAACAGTGTCAGACTTTATATTTTGGGGGGCTCCAAAATCACTGCAGATGGTGACTGCATCCATGAAATTAAAAGACACTTATTCCTTGGAAGAAAAATTATGACCAACCTAGATAACATATTGAAAAGCAGAGATATTACTTTGCCAACAAAGGTCCATCTAGTCAAGGCTATGGTTTTTCCAGTGGTCATGTATGGATGTGAGAGTTGGACAGTGAAGAAAGCTGAGCGCCGAAGAATTGATGCTTTTGAACTGTGGTGTTGGAGAAGACTCTTGAGAGTCCCTTGGACTGCAAGGAGATCCAACCAGTCGATTCTGAAGGAGATCAGCCCTGGGATTTCTTTGGTGCAAATGATGCTAAAGCTGAAACTCCAGTACTTTGGCCACCTCATGTGAAGAGTTGACTCATTGGAAGAGACTCTGATGCTGGGAGGGATTGGGGACAGGAGGAGAAGGGGACAACAGAGGATGAAGTGGCTGGATGGCATCACTGACTTGATGGACGCAAGTCTGAATGAACTCCAGGAGTTGGTGATGGACAGGGAGGCCTGGCGTGCTGCAGTTCATGGGGCAGCAAAGAGTTGGACACGACTGAGCGACAGAACTGAACTGATGGTGATTCCATGGTAAAGAATTCTCCTGTCAATGCAGGAGACTCAGGTTCCATCCCTGGGTCAGGAAGATCCCCTGGAGAAAGAAATGACAACCCACTCCAGTATCCTTACTGGGAAATCCCATGGACAGAGGAGGCTACAGTCCATGGGCTACAGTCCAGGGCTACAGTCCATGGGGTCCCAAAGAGTTGGACATGACCTAGTGCCTAAAGAACAACAATCAGTACCTGTAGAGCATAGGGGAAGAGCACTGAGGGGAATTTCTCATCACCAGAAGCAGAATGCCTCTGCTCATCACCTCCAGTTTCTAGCACAGAGCTGGTTCAAATATCAGAATATGTTTGCAAATTAAATAAATGTGCCATGCCCTCAATCCTTTCTTCATAACGAGAAGGAAATGATTCTTTAAAACTCCATGAATGATAAGACTTTCTGATTATTTCATAAGCATTGTTATGGATGTATTCTTGTTTTTGGTTTTCCAGGAGCATGACTATTGTATCCTCACTGATAGAAGCAGAGTATTTCATTCAAAACAGTCTTCATGAAGAGCACTATGCATGTTTCTAATTTCACACAAGAATCAGAGTGGCCTTTTGCTCCAAAATCAAATCATAGTGTTTACAATTGTCCCTAGAACTGGGGATGTACACTGAGGCTGAATTTGCTGCACTGTTTCAAGCCAAAGTTTCTGTTTTCATGTGTATAAACAGGACACACTCCTGCCTGCCAGTGTCATCAGCAATGCTTCACTGTTCTGAACAAAGTTTGGTTTGTGAAGGCAAATTGAAACACCTTAAGAAGACCAATGCAAATTAAGTAACCACAGAATTTCTTGACCACTACTGTTAGAAGGACAGAGCCATGGAAGGCTGCCTCCCAAGCCATCAACATGCAGAGAGGGCCTTGCATCCAATCTCCTTTTAATATTTTAAGGTAGTTCCTCCTGTTACTCTGGTAGTCTGTCACATTATAGTTTCAAAGTCACACCTTTATTTATAACAAAAGTGACTTTTACCCAGTCTGAATTTTATAAACTTTATAAATAAAAACACCTCAAATTTCATCTCATTGCACAAAACCAACTGACAAATTTCCTGCAGTTTTATACTTCAGCCAGTAAAACTTACTATCTATTCCCTGACCTATACTAGTAAAAAATTAATTCTTAAAAACTTAAATATAAAAACTCATATTCTTATAACTTAAACTTTTATTGCTAAGTATGTTCCTTCCCATTAAAGTTTTGAGAAAGCAACGCTGAGATCAAGTGGGCAGTAAATTGATCGCAAGCCTCTATCTAATGAATTGGAAGACATATGGTGTGACTTGGAGCTGGAGAGCCACTGTTCTCTTGGTCTAGCACAGCTCATGAAGTGAACTGTAAAATAGGACACAAGTGACTTGGGTACAGTAATTTAGCATCTGTTCCAGTCACATTAATTCAAGTTGGACATCATATGAAGGCAAGAACATAACATGATGCAGAAACATTAAAAAAAAACCATAATTGTAAGTTTAATAGTCTGGCAAAAAATGAAGGTTTAATTTTTGCAGGCAAGAAACTGGGTTTGTTTTAATAGTAAGGGTTTCCATTCCCTTGAAACCATTACAATACACCATGAAATGAATGCATCCTTTCTCTAATAAAGGCAATGATGATCACTATTCGATCATTTATTCATTCACTCATTCTATAATCTCATCTCAAATACTAGTGCCTTCATTTCTAGGTGGTGCTAGTGGTAAAGAG